>NW_027512946.1:262500-315511 GCF_048772815.1 Callospermophilus lateralis
AAAACACTCCCATATGGCCCTCATCTTCTTTTATATAGACACTCATCATAACCACTGGCTGGAGGTTTCCATGAGGTGCGCAGACCAAGACAGTGTCCAAAATATGTTCCCTTTCCTCTCATTTGCCTAAAGTCAGGGTGGCCTGGACACTTGCTGTGAACCTGGAGTAATCAAATACTCCTGTCATTAATTCAGGTCCACTTCTCCAATTTGAGGCCAACTGACCGTGGGGTTTAGAATCTTTATTTGAATTGGAGTCATGGAAAACCCAAGCACCTATAGCCTAGCCTCTGTAAGTTGGAAAAATTCATTTCACTCAAAGAATCCCTATTCTCACTTGATGGAGGTCAGGACCCTTACAGAGGAAGGCGACAGACTTCATCCCAAAGACTGCTCTTTTGGCCATTTTGGTTTGGGATGCACACATGGGAAATTTCTTTAAATCCATCAGGTGTTGAGAATCTAAGCCACAGCCTCACTCAGGGCCAAGGGGCTGATTCAGACAATCCCTTTCCAAAGCAATTAAGCAAAGAGCCACAGGTATACCCATTCATTTCCATTTGAAAACTGTTTTCTTCAGGCTTCACAAAGGGATGGCCTGAGTCAAAGACCTTCCTGACATTCAGTGCAACAGAACAATAGGTAAGCAAAAGGCCCAAAGCAGGGTTTCTCCACTGAGACTTTCCTGGTCACACTGATATCTGAGTTTTCTGAGATGCTCGCCATTCACTTCAGCTATCCAGTTTATGGCCATGTTACAGAGTTTGGAGGGGGTACATATCTTGGACACAAAACCATGGGCTTATTCTGGAGAGTGGCCAGAATTCAGGAAGAAAACAGGAAATTAGAAAGATAGTAGGTGTTGCCCATCCATAAGGCAAGCTACAGTCCATTCATCAATTTGGCTGGATAAATGCTGTGAAGCTTTCTACTAGATAGGACACATCCATTGATGCATTTTTTTTAATGTCTACAACCCCGGACACAATGTGATACACAGACATAGAAACACTCGCCTTGTCAAACGACTTACTAGAAACAGTCCACTCCAAACTAAACAAACCTACTTTTCTACCTATTCTAAGAACATGACACAAGACCACAAACTCATAACCACAAAAAAAAAGGCACCTCCTTCGCCCAGGTAGGTCTGTGACTATCCAGAGTGTCCTCTGACTTGTGGGCCAATAATGTTCCCCCGAAATGGCCTGTCCTGTCTTAGATCTGGTCTCCTTGGCCAACTCCGTGAAGTTGTCAGGAGCCAGCGGTGAGCCTCTACTTGCTTTCTCAGGAAAAGCTCTGCTTCAGAGCTTTCTTGCATTTGGCCTTCCTCACATCTGTAGGTACCAAGAAAGACTGACTCTGTCTTTGTAAATCCAAACAAGTGAGACCACTGGGGCTGGGACTGGGACTGGCTATGGGTGCCTGGCATCCTGGATCCCAAGTTCAGAGAGTTCCATCTCCACTGAAGTGTGATGGAACTGTTTTTAGTTCCTCCTTCAGGAACTGAATGAGGTCACTCTCTTGGCAACCACTTTGTCCAAACGTTGCTTCCAAGGTTCCCATGAGATGGAGGCTGGCCCTAATTCCTGTGACACTTTAACAAGTTTGAATTGTATATCAACCATAATCTCCCAGGAACAGATCTACACACAGGCCTGGGTTGGCTCATGTTCTCTGCTTTAAGAATAGAAGATGATTCAGACACAACCCTTTATCCTGACCAAGCCGTTTGCCATGGAAGATGCCTTTTGCTCTCTCAGGTCCTTCATAGCTGCCTACATATTCTCCAGGGATCATTTCGCCATGGACATTTGAGGTTATCACCAGGTGGAAGATCCATTACACTCCAGTATTATAAGACCAACTCTTTCCCTGCTTTTCTGTAAAGTAAGATTGAGGGAATACTGTATGTTTAGGGTTAATAACAGGTTCGATTTGGGTTAGGAATCATTTTGCTGGGTGAATAATGGTATTGGGAACCTGCGATATTTATAACAATATAGAGGTGAAATGTATGCATGAAAACAGAAATCTAAGTATGATTTGAAGCCCAGAAGGGCATTGGGCCCTTGCTTGGGATACTTAGCATTGAATTAACTTCTGAACAGATGTCTCAGATAAATCGATATACAATGGCATATGACCTTGTACCTTGGATGATTGAATGTAGAAAAGAACATCCAGTCAAAAAGGGATAGTCAGTAGGATTAGAAAGATAGTAGTTAGGATTAGGAAGGAGAGTGCATGTAGAATTTGCAACAAAAGTTCTTTAGCAATAGGTTTTCGGTTAGAGAATGAATTTAAATGTCAGCAAATGTGAAGAGTCAGTCACAATGATGAAATTGGGAAAATATGTAGGAAAGCAGATATAAATAGAGACATTAGGTAATCAGGCAAAGTATATAGTGAGTGATAGGATTAGACATTTTCAACAGGGTTGAGGTTGAATATATTATCTTAGGAAGAAACAAATATGTAGTCACCAATAGGATTTACATTTGAGAGCATTAGGCAACCTGGACATGATATTTTTAGTAATCCATGTTCACTTTCCATTTAGGCTTTGGTACAATCATAAATGTGAACTTTGAATTCTGTGCCCAGAATATTTCTGTGATTATATATATATATATATATATATATATATATATATATATATATATATATATATGTAGATCATTTGACATGAGTATTTCTCCACCATTTTTAGGAGCAATATTGACTGACTACTACTGACTGATAGGTATAGATTCTTTATGTGATTTGGCGTCATGAGAAAACCCAAGCACCTCTTCATGGCTTGAAGAACTCATTTGACCCAAAGAGCCACAAGTGATGCTCATTCATTTCCGTTTGAAAACAGCTTTCTTCAGGCTTCACAAAGGGGTGACCTGAGGCAAAGAACTTCCTGATATTCTGGGCAACAGAACAATAGGTAAGCAAATGGCCCAAAGCAGGGTTTCTCCACTGAGACTTTCCTGATCACACTCTCCCAGCTCACGTGTAAAGTTAGATTGAGGGAAAAGTCTATGGTTAGGGTTAATAACATATTCGATTTTGGTTAGGAATCATTCTGAAGGATGAATAATGGTATTGGGAGACTGGGATATTTACAAGAATATATAGGTGAAATACAAGTATGAAAACAGAAATCTAGGTACAATTTGAAGCCCAGAAGGGCATTGGGCCCTTGAGTGGGTTACTTAGCTTTGAGTTATGTCCTGCCCAGATGTCTCAGATAAATCGATATTCAATGGCATAGGACCTTGTACCTTGGATGATTGAATGTTGAAGAGAACATCCAATTAAAAAAAGAAAGTCCGTAGGACTAGGAAGATAGTTGCTAGGTTTAGAAACAAGAGTGAGTATAGGATTTGGACAAAAAGTTCTCTAGCAATAGGTTTTCAAGTAGAGAGTGAATGTAAATATCAGCACATGTGAAGAGTCAGTCACAATGAGAAGTGGGGAAAATATGTAGGAAAGCAGATGTCAATAGAGACTTTAAGAAATCAGGCAAAGTTTAAAGTGAGGGATAGGATGAGATATTTTCAACAGGCTTGAGATTGAATATATAATCTTAGGAAGAAACAAATATATAGTCAACAATAGGATTTACATTTGAGAGCATTAGGCAACCTGGACATGGATGTTTTTAGTAATGCATGCTCACTTTCCTTTTAGGCTTTGGTACAATCATAAGAGTGACCTTTGTTTTCTGTGTCCAGAATGTTACTGTGATAAAATGTATATGTAGATTAGGTGACATGAGTATTTCTTCCACCATTAGTGGGAGCAATATTTTGAAGATGTATAAATTCGTATTGGAGGAACAAAGAGGTGTACCATGTGTCTATGAATATAGAAATAATGCATGAATAGACCATACTGTGAACAAATAATGTAACTGGTTCCAACTTTAAATAATTGATTTAATTAATATCTGAAAATGTAAAGGAAATCTTAAATTGATATACATACATTCATTATAACCAGTCATAAATCTAACGGTAATATTAGGGTTATGGTTTATCAAGAAGAATGTGTGAGTTTTGCTTCAAAAGTGATTATGGAAATCGAAAATAATGTGTTTGAAAAGAAGTCTCATGAAAAGACCAGTCAAAAAATCTGGAGGAATATATGTGTTCTGAAGCAGGAAGTGATTGAAATTGAAACAAATGCCTATAAATTTGTGAACTTGTGGATGAAATATATATCCTATGATGTGCATAAACTGAGAAAATAGTAATGTACCACTGATGAATAAAAATGAACCGGAAAATACACATCATGTCCCATAGGAAACTACTTGCATTGATATTAAACTGGGTATTACTGTAGAAATATTAGGATTTGTATGCACCATCCACTGAAGTTATCTTTCAGTACTAGGTAACAAATATGTATTTCAGGTTGATGAATACTTCTGAGAATTATCTTGTGAAAAGTTGATCATAAATCCACATACATGAATATGAATGATTTTAAGGAGTGTATAATAAGACTCATATATTTCATATTTTGAAAAATTTGTAGAGTGTGTATTCCAATCAAAATTCATCATGAAATATATATGTCATCCACAGATGCAAAAATATTTATTTCACTTGAAAATGGATTTATGTATAATGTTATTCTACTAGGAAGCTCACCCATATTTTGAATTTTCAGTTCCAACAATGTTTAGGAGGAGTGATCTCTTCTCATAATTTGTATCTGCCAAGTCAGCCACCTCACAAAAATGTACATGTGATAACAGATAGGATACTATATGTGCATATAAAAATACATGTGCTGAATAGGCTACAGAGAAATGAGACAGGAATTTGTTGAGAGCCACAGCTGAAGGGGCCCCAGCAAACTTCCAGCTGCCAGCAAATTTCCAGCTGCCGGCTGATTATTGGCTCACAGCGACCTCAGCATCATCTAGCTGATTGGCTCCTCTGTGGTGATGCTCATTGGGCTGTTTCCCTGCCCTTTCAGACCATGGAGCTGCTCCTTGGGGAACTTTTTTGGCTCCACCCAGCCAATCGGCCTCAAGAGCAGTAGGATTGTGGCAGGTGGAGAGGCTTGTGTGTGTGAGAGAGACTTTACAAGGAAGCCAGTAGTGGCAGTTGGGCTCTGAGGGTTTTTCCTGAGGAGTTGTTTTGTTTGCCGTGTGTGGTTCTAAAAATAAAGTTAGTTTTTTTTTTTTTTTGACAAGTGGCTCCTGAATCATGCCCAGCCAGACTGCAGCATTTTGTGGCTCACATGGGGAACGACTGAGGGTAAGTGATAAGGTAAACTGCTTGCCCCTGTGGGCAAGGTGAAAGGATGGGTAGCCATTTTAAGATGACTCCTTTGTTTTGCTTCACTTTTGTTTTAAGTTGCCTGTTCCTGGAGATGAGTGGGATGGAAGAAAAACCACTCACATCTGAGAAAAAACTATTTACATCTGAGGAACAGATAGGTATAAAGGACGGATGCACATGTCAGGAGGATAGAAAGGCTATAATGACTTTTTGTTGTTCCCTTTTTAATTCATTCTGTCTCAGTTTTGTTTGGCGTCATCTTGTTGGGTTGTATTATAATAGAAATACGGGATCAGAAATTAGTAAAAAAACAAACTGAAAGAGTGTTAAATAAATTGTTAGAGAAAGGAGGCATCTCAGAAATATCAAGGAGAGTCAGGGCATTTGTTGATACAATACAAAAATGTAGCCCATGGCTTTTGAAGGAGGAGTCATTAAATATATCACAATGGAACCATCATGGTGAAGATTTAAAAGGATTAGAAAAGAGCAGCCGAGGGACTATGCCAGTTGGCACATTGCCATTGTGGACGTTCATATCTGGTTTGCTTAGTCCAAAGCCTTAAGTTCAGACAAAGATAGAGGAACCAAGTTTAGAGCATAAAAAGCAATCAGGGGCAAAGTTAAAAAAGGAGACTGCTACTAACACCTTTCTGTCACCAGAGGATGTAAATGTCCAACTAACAAGGCCACCTCCATGTGCTGGGAGGCCCCCAACCCCAACAGTTGATAGTTCGGATCCTGAGACAGGATCTCAAGTATTAACATGCCCTGTATTTGAGGTAGGAGGGCAGCGAATTCACCATGCTTTAAATTTCAAAATAGTGAAGCAGCTAAAAGAGGCTGTAACAACATATGGTCCTCAAGCACACTTCATTGTAAGCTTGGTCGAATCCATTAACACCTTGAACATGACGCCAGCAGACTGGGCTAATATGTGTAAAGCTGTGCTAAATGGACGTCAATACCTATTATGAAAGGTTGCCAGTGAGGAATTTTGCAAAGAGATGTCTAGGCGAAATGCAGCAGCTGGTTATCCTCAGAGAAATCTAGATTTGTTGTTAGAAAAGAGACCTTATGAGGATCAGCAACAACAAATTCCATATGATCCTGGCATATACGCACAAATTGCTGTAGAGGAAGTTAGGGCATGGAAGACTTTACAAGGACATGGAGGTTTACAAGGTCAATTATCTAAGGTAATACAAGGAGCTAATGAATCTTACGCTGGATTTGTAGATAGGCTTATTGAAACAGCTACAGAGTTTTTGGAAATACAGAACAAGCAATGCCATTATTAAAACAACTGGCTTATGACCAAGCGAATCATTGCTGCAGAGGTATCATTAGACCATGGAAACATGAAGATTTAAACACATTTATTAAATTTGGTAGAGACATTAATGAACAAGAGCAAGTCGTGGCAGCTGCAATAAAACAGGCTTTAGATGCCAGAGACATTAATGAAAAAGGGCAAATTGTGGCAGCTTTAGTAAAACAGGCTTTAGAAGACAGGCCAAGAACATGCTACAATTGTGAACAAACAGGACTTTTTAAAAGGAATTGCCCCATAGGAGGAGGGTTTAACAAAACTAGGTATCAAAGGACTAGAATACCGGGTATTTGGCCACAATGACCTAGAGGGAGACATTGGGCTAATGAATACCATTCTCAAACCACCATAGAGGGTACTTCATTATCAAAAAACAAACAAGCACCAGGTGTTTATCCACGATATCATGAAGAAAGGCATCCGGCCCCATTGCCAAAAAATGGACAGGGGGGCCCAATGCTCTGGGGCCCGAAACCGCAAATATATGGAGCACTGGAGGAAACCAGCAACCCCATCAGTGTAGTGCCCACGACACATTGTTTATCAGATCCCTCATCAGACAAACCAGAGGGAGCGCAGGGTTGGACATCTGTGCCTCCGCCAGATCAATACTAACTCCAGAGATGGGAGTTCAAATCATTCCCACAGGGGTGAAACGACCTCTTCCCAAAAGAACAGTAGGCTTATTATTGGGATGCAGCTCTTCTACTCTAAAAGGACTTATGATGAGTCCTGGGGTAATTGATCCCGATTATGAAGGTGAAATAAAAATTATAGCCAGTTTTCCAAAGGGTATATCAGTAATTTCTCCAGGAGATAGAATAGCACAATTAATAATAATACCCAGCCCACATGATAAATTTTACAGTTATGCTGTAGAAAAGGGTTCCAAAGGATTAGGCTCCACAGGTGTAGATTGGGCTATGCTTTCTTTAAATTTATATTCTCGCCCCATGCTAAAACTAAATATTCAAGGACATGAATTCAATGGGCTACTGGATACAGGTGCAGACCTTAGCATCATCTGTCGTCAAGAATGGCCAAAACATTGGCCATTACAACAAGCCACTCAAACGCTTCGAGGCCTAGGAGTGGCGACTAATCCCCATAAAAGTGCAACGGTATTAGATTGGAAGAATCCTGAAGGATGTGAAGGAACTATACAGCCATATGTATTGGAACATCTTCCCGTAAATTTATAAGGATGAGATGTCCTAGATCAATTAGGTTTGACATTAACAAATAACATCAATCAAAATTCACCCACTATTATGACTAGACAAGATTTTAGGAAAGGAAAAAGATTAGAAAAGCAAGAACAAGGTATAGCAACACCAATACAAAAAGATCAAGGAACAGATAGATATGGGTTGGATTTTCAGAAAGGGCCACTGAGACAATAAATATTACTTGGAAATCAGAAAGACCAGTATGGGTTCCTCAGTGGCCCCTGACTAAAGAAAAGATACAAGTAGCCCATGACCTGGTCAAACAACAATTAGCGGAAGGACATATACAACCTTCTGTGTCTCCCCATAATACTCTCATTTTTGTCCTTAAAAAGAAATCTGGTAAATGGAGATTATTGCAAGATTTAAGAGCCATTAATAATGGGATGGTTTTTATGGGACCTGCTCAATCAGAGATTCCTCAATTGTGTGCTTTGCCAAAAACTTGGTATGTTTTCGTTGTAGATATTAAAGATCGTTTTATTTTCAATTCCAATTCATCCTGAGGATATTCCAAGTTTTGCATTTACTATACCTGCACTGAATCATGAAGGTCCTGACAAGAGATATGAGTGGAAAGTACTCCCTCAAGGGATGGCTAACAGCCCAACTATGCGTCAAATTTATGTTAACAAAGTAATCCAGCCACTTAGAAATCAAATTCCTGAAATACAAATTTTTCACTATATGGATGATGTATTATTAGCACACAAAGTTAAAAACCCATTGCTAGAATGGTATGCCACACTTACAAACGTATTAAAAAATTATAACCTAGAGATAGCAATAGGTAAAATACAATTAAATTTTCCAATTAATTATTTAGTAGCTCTATTATCCTCAACCATGGTCAGTCAACCAAAAATTCAAATACGAGTAGATCAACTCAAATCAATTAATGACTTTCAAGAGTTATTAGGAGACTTAAATTGGATAAGGCCTCATCTAGGTATACCAACAGGAGAGTTGGGACCTTTATTTGATATCCTAAAAGGACCATGAGATCCAAATTCACTCAGAATGTTAACGCCTGAAGCAAGAAAAGCAATAAAAATCATTGAAACATATATGGGAAATATGCTTTTGGATAGAGTTGATATAATTTTGCATTTATTATTTATTGTACTAACAACAAAAAAAATATTTCTACAGGAGTATTTTGGGAAGAAGGTCCATTATTATGGATACATTTATCTTATTCTTCTAACACTATTATTACTTGCTATCCTGAGGCTGAGGGAGAATTAATACTCATAGGAATAAAAGCAGCAAAAAGAGTGTGTGTGGAATTTCACCCAATAAAATTATTACTCCATATACTATGAATCAAATTGATGAATTAGCTAATTAGTTAAATACTTGGGCAATAATCGTGTGTAAATCTAATGTTTCATTTGATAACCACTTACCATCTTATCTTTTATTGTCTTTTTGGTCATCGCATCCTGTAATTTTTCCAAAAATGACAAGAAAACACCTATCATGAATGCTCCAAATATATTCACCGATGGGTTAAATAATGGTACAACAGCAATAGTTACACCTGATCCAACTTTTATATTTTTAGTACCAAAACAATCAGCTCACAAGGCAGAGCTTAGTACAGTATCACAAGCTTTTGTGATTTTTAAAGATTCTGTAATTAATTTATTTTCCGATAGTCAGTATATAGTTAATGCTATAGTATCCCTTGAAGATGCTGGTAGGATTTCCCCTTTCTCTACTGTTTTCTCTTTGCTTTCCACTATACAAAGTCTAATCTGGGACAGAAAAGATCCATTCTTTATAGGACATATCAGGGCACATACAGGATTGCCTAAAGCCCTTAGTTTGGGCAATGATTTAGCAGATAAAACTACAATTGACATACATACATATTTTCTTTACACTAGAAGAAGCAATAAATTTTCTTAAAAAGTTCCATGTCAATGCTTATACTTTACAAAAGCATTTCAAAAAAACTAAGGAACATCTAGACAAATTATAAAAAAATATCAAAATTGTGTGACCTTTTTACCACAAGTTAATCTTGGAGTCAATTCTAGAGGATTGATACCTAACCATATTTGGCAGATGGACGTCACACACTTGCCAGAATTTGGAAAATTAAAATATTTGCATGTTACAGTTGATATTTGTTCTGGATTTTTAATGGGCTCCCTTCATGCTGGAGAAAAAAACTAAAGATGTTATAGCTCATTGCTTACAAAATTTTGCCACTGTGGGCATTCCAAAACAGTTAAAAACAGATAATGCCCCCAGTTACACTTCTAACTCTTTTAAATAATTTTGCTCATCATTTGGCATTACTCATATAACAGGAATCCCATACAATCCACAGGGACAAGGCATAGTTGAAAGAGCACATCAAACAATAAAAATGTACTTATTAAAGCACAAAGACGGAATTGAGAAGGGGTATATATTCCCCAAAGATAAACTTAAATTAATGCTTTTTACTCTAAACTTTTTAAACTTGGATTCATCAGGACTTAGTGCTGTGGAAAGGCATATGTTTCCAAAAAATGTGCATAAGCCCAAGGTCCTTTGGAAGGATATTCTAATAGGACAATGGAAAAGTGTTGACCCAGTAATTGTCTGGAGTCGGGTGTCTGTTTGTGTGTTTCCACAGGAAGAACAGCAGCTGATTTGGATTTTGGAGAGATTAACTAAAGTCCTGACCCAGTGATTGTCTTTAGTCAGGGGTCTGTTTGTGTGTTTCCACAGGAAGAACAGCAGGCAATATGGATTCCAGAGAAATTAACTAAAGTGATTTCTATAGACCAAAAAGAAGATGATTTGGCTCAAATTCATAACAGCTGATATCCAAAACTCCAGTTTGGCTATCCTTACATCTGCGACAGAACCAGGATGCTTTTTTCAATATCTATTTTATTATTGCCCTTTCCCACATCATGAAGTTCTATTTTCTATTTTTTTTTTTTGAGCTCATACAGACCTAGGTTAATGTTTTGCTGATCAGTTCTATTTTTTGACTATAGAGTTTTTAGACATTCCAATGGTGATTTCACCTGTAAAAAGTTATAAGGCCTTTACTATTATGTTATGTGTTGTATATATTATATTATTTGTGCACACTTGTGTTTTGTGTTTTATGTTTGAATGTACATATATCCATATATCATATATGATGTGCGCTCATGAAAAAATGGATCCAATTTTTTTTTTATTCACGTGATTTAAATAGTTTAATTTAAATTGGGTAAACAACTGTTGAGGATTGTTTTAATATGTGAACAAAAAAAGGAGTTTAGCAGAACTGTTTGTTGACTTTCACCTTTCCTTTTCATTATATTTAATAATTCTCTTCAAGATAATGTAAATTGTTAAGATAATTGGGTTTTTTAGTGCCTTCTGGAATGGTAAGTAATTTTTTCTTTAGCCATTATTGCCAGAATTCCAATCTTCAACCCAGTGCTGGTGAAGACAAAGATAAAACCAATCTACAGCTTCTGCAATAGCCATCACTGAACTGCTTGCAGAACTTGCCTGGAATATATATCACTTGTATGCATTGTGAACTAACATGTATGCATTGTGAACTATCTGTTGGTGCAGCGACTTGTGGTAGTGTTGGGGTAATTTTGCTGATGCTCTCATTGGTGGTACAATTTTTCCAAAAGGAGACATCAATTGGCTTGGTCTATCTTCCCTATTCTCACTTTATAGAGGTCAGGAACCTTACAGAGGAAGGCGAAAGACTTCATCTGCAATGACTGTACTTTCGGCCATTTTGGTTTTGGATGCACACATGGGATCTTTTTTTAGATCCATAAGGGGCTGAGAATTTAATCAACAGCCTCACACAGAGCTAAGAGGCTGATTCAGACACATCCCTTTCCAAAGCAATTAAGCAAAGAGCCACAGGTGATTTCCATTCATTTCCATTTGAAAACTGTTTTCTTCAGGTTTCACAAAGGGGTGGCCTGAGGCAAAGAACTACCTGACATTCAGGGTAACAGAAAAATATGTAAGCAAAAGTCCCAAAGCAGGGTTTATCCACTGAGACTTTTCTGGTCACAGTGATCTGAGTTTTCTGAGATTCTCGCCATTCACTTCAGCTATCCAGAACATAGCCATGTCACAGACCTTGGAAGTGATTCATATCTTGGACACAAAACCATGAGCCTCTTCTGGAGAGTGGCCAGAATTCAGGAAGAAAACAGCAACTTAGGAAATTAGCAGGTGTTGCCCATCGATAAGGCAAGCCAAAGTCCATACATAAATCGGGCAGGATGAATGCTGGGAAGCTTTCTACCAGACAGGACACATCCATTGAATCATTCTCTTTTCTAATGTCTACAACCACGGACACAGTGCGATACACAGACATAGAAACAGTCGCCTTGTCAAATGACTTATTAAAAACAGTTCACTACAAACCAAACAAACCACCTTTCCTACATATTCTCAGAATATGAGACAAACCAAAAAACCACACCCACATAACAAAGGCACCTCCTTCCTTCAAATGGGTCTGTGACTATCCGGAGTGTCCTCTGACTGGTGGGCCACAATATGTTCCCCTGAGATGGCCTGTCCTGTATGAGATTAGGTCTCCTTGGTCAACTCTGTGAACTTGTCAGAAGCCAGGGGTGAGCCTCTACCTGCTTGCTCAGAAAAGGCCCCTCTTGAGAGCTTTCCTGTTATTTGGCCATTCCCACATCGGTAGGTATCAAGAAAGATTGACTCTATCCTTGGAAAATCAAAACAAGTGAGACTACTAAGACTGGGACTTGGACTGGCTCTGGGTGCCTGACTTACTGGATCTAAGTTCAGAGAGTTTGATCACCACGGAAGTGACGTAAGTCACTTCCTTCAGGAATTGAATGAGTTCACTGCCTTGGCAACCACTTTGTCCTAAGAGTTGACTCCAAGGGTCCCATGAGATGGAGGCTGCCCCTGCTTCCTGTGACACTTTCACAAGTTAGAATGGTATATCAACCATAGGCACACAGGAACAGCTCTCCACACAGGCCTGGTTTGGTCCATCTTCTCTACATTAATAAGTGAGAGGCTGATTCATACATATCCCTACATCCTGACCAAGTTGTTTTCCATGGAAGATGACTTTTGCTCTCTCAGGTCTTTCATAGCTGCCTACAACTTATCCAGGTGTCATTTATGTAGGACATTTGAGGTTCTCAATAGGTGGAAGATCGCCTACATTCCTGTATTGAAATACCAACTCCTTCCCTGCTCTTCTGTAAAGTTAGATTGAGGGAAGAATGTATGATTAGGGTGAATAACAGGTTCGATTTGGGTGAGGAATCATTCTGAGGGTTGAATAACAGTATCGGGAACCCGCGATATTTACAAGAATATATAGGTGAAATATAAGTATGAAAACAGAAATCTAGTTAAGATTTGAAGCCGAGAAGGGCATGGGAACTTGATTGGGATACTTAGCGTTGAATTACGTTCTGAACAGATGTCTCAGATAAATCGATATACAATGGCATAGGACCATGTACCTTGAATGATTGAATGTAGAAGAGAACATCAAGTCAAAAAGGAATACTCGGTAGGAACAGGAGATAGTAGTTTTAGGAAGAAGAGTGAGTATAGGATCTGGACCAAAAGTTCTTTAGCAATATGGTTTCAGTTGAGAGTGAATGTAAATGTTAGCACATGTGAAGAGTCAGTCACGATGATGAACTGGGGAAAATATGGAGGAAAGCAGATATTAATAGAGACATTAGGAAATCAGGCAAAGTATAAACTGAGTCATAGGACTAGACATTTTCAACAGGGTTGAGTTTGGATATATAATGTTAGAAAGAAACAAATATGTAGTCACCAATAGGATTGACATTTGAGAGCATTAGGCAACCTGGACATGGGTGCATTTAGTAATCCATGCTCATTTTCCATTTAGGCTTTGGTACAATCATAGGAGTGACCTTTGTTTTATGTGTCCAGAATATTACTGTGATAAAATGTATATGTAGATCAGGTGACATGGGTATTTCTTCCACCATTTCTGGGAGCACTATTTTGAAGAAATATAAATTAGTATTGGGGGTAAAAAGGGTATACACTGTGTCATAGAATATATTGATAATGCATCAATTGACCATCATGTGAATAAATAATATAACTGGTTCCACTTTAAATAATGGATTGAATTGATATCTGAAAATATATAAGAAATCTAATATTGATATACAGTCATTCATTCCAACGAGTTATACATCTAATGGTAATATTAGGGTTATGGGTTATCATGAAAGGTGTGTGGGTTTTGCTTCAAAAGTGATTACGGAAATCGAAAATAATGTGTTTGGAAAGAAGTCTCATGAAAATATCAGTCAAGAAACATGGAGAAATACATGTGTTCTGAAGCAGGAAGTGACTGAAAGTGAAACAAATGCCTATCAATTTGCTAACTTGTGGATGAAATATGTATCCTGTGATGTGCATAAACTGAAGAAATAGCAATTTACCAGTGTTGAATAAAAATGAACTTCAAAATACACATCATGTCCCATAGTAATCTACTTGAATTGATGTTAAACAGGGTCAGTTACTGTAGAAATGTTAGGATATGTATGCACCATTCAACGAAGTTAGTTTTCAGTACTAGGAAACAAGTATGTATTTTAGGTGGATGAGTATTTCTGAGAATAATCTTGTGAAAAGTTGATTATAAATCCACATACATGAATATAAATGAATTTAGGGAGTCTACAATAAGACACATGTTTCATATTTTGAAAAATCTAGACAGAGTGCATATATATATATATATATGTATATATATATATATATATATATATATATATATATATATATATATATATATTTATTTATATATATATATACACACACACAGAGAGAGAGACATTAAAAATTGCAATATATATGCCAATCGAAATTTATCGTGAAATATATATCATCATCAGATCCAAAAATATTAATTTCACTGAACATGGATTTTTGTATAAGGTTGTTCAAATAGGAAGCTCACCCATGGGTTGTATTTTCAGTTCCAACAGCGTTTACGAGGAGTGGTCATTTCTCACAATTTGTATCTGCCAATCAGCCTCCTCATGAGACTGTATGTGTGATAACCAGGTAGGATTCTATATGTGCATATAAAAACACATGTTCTGAATAAGCTAGAGAGAATGGGAGACAGTAATTTACATATTTGTTAACTTTAAAAACACATGGAAAACTATTTCAATTTAAAATTGACTAGATTTATTACTCCTACCGTATATAATGCAAAAGGCAAGTCCAACTATACACCATGCCTCCTATGAAATGCTTGTATTTCTATTTTGTTTGAGTTATTTTTCTCCATCATATTAGGATTAGTAGTCAGAGTCTATTAGGATATGGGTTAATGTCAGGGATTCAGTATTTCAAATAAATGCTGCACACAAATTTTTGCACTCTCATACAGAAAAATGCCTTGACATTACCCTCGCCTGAAAAAGACACAATTAGAGGAGAAGAGTTAAAAATTCTGTGAATACATATCTGGAATGGAATACGCTCAGGAGTTCACAACCTTGGAGGTGGTAGAGGAGTTTCCAAAAGTAAGGGACAGGGTAAACACTCAACAAACATGGAGCTCTGCTGGCCTAAAGACTTCTTGAGAAACTGCCTCTGAGGTTGCGCACTTGAAATATAAGTATTTGTCAGGAGCTTCCTTTGTAGTGAGACCATCAAAGCTGGGTGTGCATGTATGTGACCTGGAGGACATAGTTTCTTATTTTCCACTGAAAATGAGGCAGCAGTGCTGATTTCTCTCTATGTAGGTTAACAGTGTCCACTGGGGGCTAAGTTTCTCTCTGTGTGGACTGTGAAGCCATTTGGTCATCCTCCACTTTTCGTGGTATTTCTTACTGCTGCACTGGGAGTTTGTTATTTGCTTCACGAAATACAAGTAGTTCACCTGGTACAGTGCTGGAGGGAGTTCTGTCACCTGTGGTGGGTAAGGGTCTGCAAGAGAATGCACCAACCATGCTTCTATCCCACATAGCTTTTCCCTTGACCATAACATCCTGATTCTGAACATTGCCCTGAAACCTCTCCAAATAACAAGATGCCTTTACATGTAAGGGTCTGCTGGCTGCATCATGTCAGTCACAAGCCATTTGGAAGACAATGGAAGATCCCCATGGCCCCACCACAGATGTTTTATCACACACCTGCCCTCCACTGCTCTAGGCCCACTACTCAGAAGGCTCCAACTTACTGGCATCTCTGTTCTACACCATTTGCATGAAACCCAGTGAATGAAGGCACTGTCTGTTATACTCATGATCAGAAACCGGACATCCAAACTTTCTCCAGTGGTACCTGGTCCTGGGAATTTCAAAAATTTCATGGTATTTATCTAGCCATTTTTCAAGGATTAAGTTGGAGGCACTGTGGGTTTCAATTCATTCAGGAACCTTTAAATTTTGAGAAAGCTGATTTCAATGAAATCTCTATAGAACTCTCACAGACAAGGCTTCTCAAAGAGTGGCCAAAAGGTCACATGAAACCAGGCCCATTGAGGTCTACAGTGTGAGTTTCATGTGTGTTTTGACTCTCAACTATGGCTGCCAAGTCATTCAGAATAAAATCATGTGATATCCTGGCTGAAATTTCCAATGCTCTGTGGAAAGGCACCCTGGGCCTAGATCTCAGTTTCCAAGGGCAACTCTCATGTGTGGCCTCTTATAATCCCAACACAATTCATGACACCTCTTCTCTGAGTTCAGTTTCAGAACTCAGTGTCTAAGGGGAATCACACCAGAGTTCACACCCAGGTGGACCCAGTCTGTTAGGGTAAAAGAAATTGAAGTTAAAGTGTAAAATAGCGGGTGTTGTAAAGTTTCTAAGCTGCAAAGCCTGAGTTAAAATGTAAAGGACCAGGTATTGTTAAGTTCCCATGCTAAACCTAAAACCTGAAATTCCTGTAGCTGTTAGGACAATCCTTTCACTGCCCATTAAATATTCCCCCTGACCATCCAGTTGTTTAATAATCTAGGACCCTGTGCAGCTTGGCACCTAAGCATATCAGGGCCCAAACCAATCAGTTTGAATGTACCCCCCTCCTTAGGATCGACCTATCACCCCCGCCCGACCTGATTCCACCAATGAATGTGCTAATCAAGTTGGAGAGTTGTTGTTCGATTTTCCGGCTGATCAAGATGATTTCCTCTGATATATATAAAGCCTCTGCCTACCCAAAAAGTGTACTGAAGCACTGCTTAACCTCTTCTCGGGGATCTGGGCCGCTGTTGCTTGTTGAGTGAGCACAGAGCCCCAGCGAACTGAATTGGATCCTCAATAAATCCCCATTGCTGTTGCATGAGCCAGTCTCTTGGTAGTCTCTTCCTCCGACGTCTGCTGGAATCTTACAAGTAATCTCTTCCAACTGCCACACAAATGACCACAATTAAAACCAAAACACTCCCACATGGCCCTCATATTCTTCCATATAGACACTCATCATATCCTCTGGCTAAAGGTTTCCATGAGGGGCGCAGCCCAAGACAGTGTCCAAAATAAGCTCCCTTGCCTCTGGTTTGCCTAAAGTCAGGGTGGCCTGTACAACCTTCCTGTGAACCAGGAGTGGTCAAATAGGCCTGCCATTAATACTACTTCGGTTCACCAATTTGAGGCCTACTGACTGTGAGGTTTAGATTCTTTATGTGAATTGGAGTAATCAGAAAACCCAAGCACCTATGGGCTAGCCTCTGCAGGGCTTTTAAGAACTCAATTGACCCAAAGGATCCCTATTCTCACTTGATGGAGGTCAGGAACCTTACAATGGAAGGTGAGAGACTTTATCCATAATGACTGCTCTTTTGGCCAGTTTGGTTTGAATGTACACATGGGATCATTCTTTAGATCCATTAGGTGCTGATAATCTAAGCCACAGACTCACAAAGGGCCAAAAGGCTGAATCAGACACATCTCCTTCCAAAGAAATTAAGAAAAGAGCCACAGGGGATGTCCATTCATTTCCATTTGAAAACTGTTTTCTTCAGGTTTCAAAAAGAGATGGCCTGAGGCAAAGACCTTGCTGACATTCAGGTCAACAGAACAATAGGTAAGCAAAAGGCCCAAAGCAGGGTTTCTCCAATGAGACTTAAATGGTCACTCTGATATCTGAGTATTCTGAGATGCTCTCCATTCCCTTCAGCTATCCAGTACATGGCCATGTCACAGAGCTTTTAGGTGGTACATATCTTGGAGAGAAAACCATGAGCCTATTCTGGATATTGGCCAGAATTCAGGAAGAAAACAGGAACTTAGAAAGATAGCAGGTGTTGCCCATCGATAAGGAAAGCCTCAGACCATTAATAAATTTGGCAGGATACATGCTGGGATGTGTTCTACTAGACAACACAAATCCATTGATCCATTCTCTTTTCAACTGTCTACAACCACGGACACAGTGGGATTCAGAGACATAGAAACAGTCGCCTTGTCAAATGACTTACTAGAAACAGTTCACTCGAAACCAAACAAACCGCCGCTACTACCTATTCTCAGAACATTAGACAAAACCACAAACACACACACACATACAAAGGCACCTCCTTCCCCCAAGTAGGACTGTGACTATCCAGAGTGTCCTATGACTGGTGGGTCATACTATGTTCCACTGAAATGGCCTGTCCTTTCTCAGATCTGGTCTCCTTGTCCAACTCTGTGAAGTTGTCAGGAGCCAGTGGTGAGCCACTACCTGCTTTCTCAGAAAAGGCCCCTCTTCAGAGCTTTCCTGGCATTTGGCCATCCACACATCAGTAGTTACCAAGAAACTCTGACTCTCTCCTTGGTAAATCAAAAAAATTGAGACCCCTGGGACTCGGACTGTGACTGGCTCTGAGTGCCTGGCTTCCTGGATACCAAGTTCAGACAGTTCCATCACCAAAGAAGTGTGATGAGGTCACTTCCTTCAGGAACTGAATGAGGTCACTATCTTGACAACCTCTTTGCCTTCACAGTTGCTTCCAAAGGTCCCATGATATGGAGGCTGCCCCTACTTCCTGTGATACTTTCACAGGTTATAATGGTATATCAACCATAGGCACCTAGGGACAGCTCTCCACATAGGCCTGTTTTGGTCCATCTTATCTATATGAAAAAAAGAGAGGCTCATTCAGACACAACCCTTTATCCTGACCAGGTTATTCACCATGGAAGATGTCTTTTGCTCTCTCAGGTCCTTCATAGCTGCCTACATCTTCTCCAAGGATCATTTCTGCATGGGCCTTTTAGGTTCTCAGCAGGTGGAGAATCCCCTACATGCCTGTATTTTGAGACCAACTCTGTCCCTGCTCTTCTGAAAAGTTAGATTGAGGGATCAGTGTATGGTTAAGGTTAATAACATGTTTGATTTGGGTTAGGAATCATTCCGCTCAATTAATAATGGTATTGGGAACCTGTGACATTTTTAAGAATATATAGGTGAAATATAAGTATGAAAACAGAAATCTAGGTAAGATTTGAAGCCCAGAAGGGCATTGGGCCTTTGATTGGGATACTTAGCATTGAATTATGTTATGCACAGATGTCTCAGATAAATCGATATACAATGAAATAGGACCTTGTACCTTGGATGATTGAATGTAGAAGAGAACATCCAATCAAACAGGGATAGTCTGTAGGATCAGGAAGATAGTCGGTAGGTGTTGAAATGAGGGCGAGTATAGACTTTGGACCAAAAGTTCTTTAACAATAGGGTTTCGGTTAGAGAGTGAATGTCAATATCAGCACATGTTTAGGGTCACTCACAATGATGAACTGGGGAAAATATGTAGCAAAGCAGATATCAATAGAGATATTAGGAAATCAGGTATAGTACAAAGTGAGTGATAATATTAGACATTTTCAACAGGGTTGAACTTGACTGTATAACCTTAGGGAAAAATAAATATGGAGTCACAAATAGATTGACATTTGAGAGCATTAGGCAATTTAGACATAGATGTTTTAGTAATCCATGGTCAATTTCCATTTAGGCTTTGGTACAATCATAAAGGTGAACTTTGCATTTTGTGTCCAGATTATTACAGTGATAAAATGTATATGTAGATCAGGTGGAGTATTTCTTCCACTGTTTCTGGGAGCAATATTTTGAAGATGCATAAATTAGTATTGGGAGTACAAATGGGTGTACCATGTGTTTATGAATATTGAGATAATGCATGAAGAGACCATACTGAGAATTAAAAATATAACTGGTTCCAACTTTAAATAATGGAATGAATTGATATCTGAAAATATACATGAAATCTTATATTGATACACATACATTCATTACAACCATTTATACATCTAATGGAAATATTAGGGTTATGGATAATCATGAAAATTGTGTATATTTTGCTTCAAAAATCATTATGAAAATCAAAAATAATGTGTTTGGAAAGAAGTTTCATGATAAGACCAGTCAAGTAACCTGCAGGAATACGTGTGTTCTGAAGCAGAAAGTGATTGAAAGTGAAACAAATACCTGTAAATTTGATAACTTTTGGATTAAATATATATCCTATGATGTGCAAAAAAAAGAAGAAATAGTAATTTACCAGTGTTGAATAGGAATAAACGTCAAAATACATAAAATGTCCCATAGGAATCAACTTGCTTTGATATTAAACTGGGTCAGTTACTATAAAAATATTAGGATTTGTGTGCACCGTTCACTGAAGTTAGCTTTCAGTACTAGGTAACAAATATGAATTTCAGGTGGATGAATATTTCTGGAATAATCTTCTGAAAAGTTGATTATAAATCCAAGTACATGAACATGAATAAATTTATGGAGTGTATAAAAGACACATATATTTCATGTTTTGAAGAACCTGGAGAATATATATATATATATATATATATATACAAAAAACACACACAGAGACATTAAAAACTGGCAATATATATGCCAATAGAAATTCATCATGAAATATATATCATCCATTGAAGCAAAAATATTTATTTTACTAAACATGGATTTAAGTAAAATGTTGTTAAACTAGGAAGCTCACCCATAGGTTGAATTTTCAGTTCCAACAGTGTTTAGGAGGAGTGATCTCTTCTCACAATTTGTATCTGCCATGTCATCCACCTCACAAAAATATAAGTGTGATACCAGGTAGGATTCAATATGTGCATTAAAAATACATGTTCTGAATAGGCTTCAGAGAAAGGGAAACAAGAATTCACATATTTGTTAACTTTAAATCACATGGAGAACTTTTTCATTTAAAAATTGACTAGATTTGTAACACCTACCCTTTATCATGCAAAAGGCAAGTCCAACTATACAACAGGCCTCTTCTGAACTGGTTGTATTTCTATTTTGTTTGGGTTATTTTTCTCCATCATATTAGGATTAGTAGTGAGAGTCTAGTAGGGTATGGGTAAGTGTCAGGGATTCAGAATTTCGAATGGAAAATAGGAAAATTAATCTCATGTGTATTCAAATATGTGCTACACAAAAATCTCCCCACTCTGATCCAGAACAATGCCTTGACATTTCCTTCACCACAAGTAAGACACAATTAGAGGAGAAGAGTTAGAAAATTTGTGAATACATATCCGGAATGGAAAATGCTCAGGAGTTCACAACCTTGGAGTTGGGAGAGGAGTATCCAAAAGTAAGGGATAGGGTAAACACTCCACAAACATGAAGTTCTTTTGGCCTAAAGACTTCTTGACAAACTGCCTCTGAGTTTGGGCACTTAAAGTATATGTTGTTGTCAGGAGATTTAGCTTCCTTTGTAGTGAGACCATCAAATCTGGAATGGAATCTATGTGACCTGGAGGACATGGTTTCTTGTTTTCCAATGAACATTAGGCAGCAGTGATGAATTCTATCTTTGTCGGCAATTTTTGGCCACCTGGGTCTAAGTGTCTGCCCGCGTGGACTGTGAAGTCATTTGGTCATCCTCCACTTTTCGTGGTGTTTCTGGCTGCTGCACTCGTAGTTTGGTGTTGCTTCAAAAAATACAAGGAGTTCATCAGGGACACAGTGCTGGAGGGAGTTCTGTCAGGTGTGGTGGGTCAGGGTTTACAGGAGAATGCACCAACCAGGCTTCTATCCCACATAGCTTGCCCCCTTGACAAGAGCAACCTGATTCTGAACATTGCCCTGAAACCCCTCTATATAATAAGATGCCTTTACATATAAGGGTCTGCTGGCAGCAGCATGTCAGTCACAAGCCATTTGGAAGTCAAAGACATATTCACATGGCCCCACCACAGATGTTTATCACACACCTTCACACCACAGCTCTAGGCCCACTACTCAGCAGGCTCCAACTTACAGGCATCTCTGTTCTACTCCATTTTCATGAAACCCAGTCAATCAAGGCATTGTCTGGTACACTCATGATCAGGAACCAGATATCCAAAGGTTCTCCAGTGCCACCTGGTCATGGGAATTTCAAACCTTGCATGGTATTTATCTAGCCATTTTTCAAAAATGAATTTGAGACACTCTGGGTTTCAATTAATTCAGGAACCATTAAATGGTGAGGAAGCTCATTTCAATGAAAGCTCTAGAGAACTCTCATAGGCAAGGCTACAGAAACAGAGGCCAAATGGTAACATAAGCAAGGCCCATTGAGGTCTACAATGTTAGGTCCATGTGTGTTTTGACTCTCATTGATGGCTGCCAAGTCTTTCAGAATAAAATCATGTGATATCCTTGCAAAGATTCCCAGTTTTCTGTGCAAAGCCACCCTGGGCCTAGATCACAGATACCAAGAGCGAATCTCATGCGTGGCCTCCTAAAATCTCAAAACAATTCATGGCAATACTTCACTGAGGTCAGTTCCAGAAAGCAGTCTCTAAGGGGAATCACACAACAGTTCAAGCCCAGGTGAACACAGTTATCTCTTCCAACTGACACACAAATGACCACAATTAAAACCAAAACACTTCGACATGGCCCTCATTTTCTTCCATATAGACACTCATCATAACCTCTGGCTGGAGGTTTTCATGAGGAGCGCAGTCCAAGACAGTGTCCAAAATAAGCTCCCTTGCCACTCATTTGCTAAAGTCAGGGTGGCCTGGACATACTTTCTGTGAACCAGGCGTGATGAAATAGGCATGCTGTGAAGACTACACCGCTTCTCTACTTTGAGGCCAACTGACTCAGAGGTTAAGATTCTTTATGTGAATTGGAGTCATGAGAAAACCCAAGCACCTCTGCCGGGCTTTGGAGAACTCCTCTGACCCAAAGGATCCCTATTGATGGAAGTCAGGAACCTCACAGAGGAAGGCGAGACGTCATCCACAAGAACTGCTCTTTTGGCCATTTTGGTTTTGGATGCACACATGGGATCTTTCTTTAGATCCATCAGGTGCTGAGAATCTAAGCCACAGCCTCACACAGGGCCAAGAGGCTAAATCACACACATCCCTTTCCAAAGCAATAAAGCAAATGGCCACAGGTGATGCCCATTCGTTTCCATTTGAAAACTGTTTTCCTCAGGCTTCACAAAGGGGTGGCCTGAGGCAAAGAACTTCTTGAAATTAAGGGCAACAGAACATTATGTAAGCAAAAGGCCCAAAGCAGGGTTTCTCCACTGATACTTTACTGGTCACACTGATATCTGAGTTTTCTGAGATGCTCGCCATTCCCTGCAGATATCCAGTACATGGCCATGTCACAGAGCTTGGAGGTGGTACATATCTTGGACAAAAAAACATGAGCCAATTCTGGAGATTGGAAAGAATTCAGGAAGAAAATTGGTAATTAGGAAGATAGTAGGTGTTGCCCATCCTTAAGGAAAGCCGCAACCCATTCATAAATTGGGCAGGTTGAATGCTGGGAAGCTTTCTACTAGACAGGACAAATACATTGATGCATTCTCGTTTCTAATGTATACAACCACGGACACAGTGGAATACACAGACATAGAAACACTCGCCTTGTCAAACGACTTACTAGAAACAGTACACTCCAAAAAAAAAAAAAAAAAAAAACTAACCGCCTTTCCTACCTATTCTCAGAAGATGAGACAAAATCATAAACCCACAACCACACCCACAAAGTCACCTCCTTCCCCCAAGTAGGTCTGTGACTCTACGGAGTGTCCTCTGACTGGTGGGCCATACAATGTTTCCCCGAAATGTCCTGTCCTGTCTCAGATCTGGTCTACTTGGCCAACTCTTTTAAGTTGTCAGAAGGGAATTTTGAGCCACTACCTGCTTTCTCAGGAAAGGGCCCTCTTCAGAGCTCTCCTTGCTTTTGGCATCATAATATCAGTAGGAACAAAGAAAGACTGACTCTGTCTTTGGTAAATCCAAGCAAGTGAGCCCACTGGGACTGTGACTGGGACTGGCTCTGTGTGCCTGGCTTCCAGGATCCCAAGTTCAGAGAGATCCATCACGAAGGAAGTGAGGTGAGGTCACTTCCTTCAGGAACTGAATGAATTCACTGTCTTGTAAACCATTTTGTCCTAATAGTTGCTTCCAAGGGTCCCATTAGATGGAGGGTTCCCCTACTTCCTCTGAAATGTTCACAAGTTAGAATGGTATGTCAACCTTAGGAACCCGGGAATAGCTATCCACACAGGCCTGGTTTGGTCCTTCTCCTCTACATTAAGAAGAGAGAGGCTGATTCAGACACATCCCTTCATCCTGACCAGGGTGTTTGACATGGAAGATGACTTTTGCTCTCTCAGGTCCTTCATAGATGACTATATCTTCTCCAGGGTTCATTTCTACATGGATCTTTGAAGTTCTCAGCAGGTGGAAGATCCCCTACATTCCTGTATTGTAAGACCAACTCTGTCCCTGCTTTTCATTAAATTTAGATTGAGGGAACAGTGTATTCTTAGGGTTAATAAAATGTTTGAATTGGGTTAGGAATCATTCTGCGGGATGAATAATGGTATTGGGAACCTGCGATATTTATAAAAATATAGAGGTTAAATATATGAATAAAAACAGAAATCTAGGTAATTTTGAAGCCTAGAGGGCATTGGGCCCTTGATTGGGATACTTAACTTTGATTTACATTGTGCACAGATGTCTCAGAAAAATAGATATATAATGGCATAGAACCTTGTACCTTGGATGATTGAATGTCGAAGAGAACATCCAGTCAAAAACGGATAGTCGGTAGGATTAGGTAGATAGTAGGTTTAGGAAGAAGTGTCAATATAGGATTTGGAATATATGTTCTATCGCAATAGTGTTTTGGTTAGAGAGTGAAAGTAAACATAACTTCATGTGAAGGGTCAGTCACAATGATGAACTGGGGAAAATATGTAGGAAACCACATATCAATAGAGACATAATGAAATCAGGCAAAGTATAAAGTGAGTGATATGATTAGGCATTTTCAACAGGGTAGAGTTTGAATATATAATCTCTGGAAGAAACAAATATGTAGTCACCAACAGGATTGATAATTGAGAGGATTAGGCAACATGGACAGGAATGTTTTTAGTAATCCATGTTCACTTTCCATTCAGACTCCGGTACAATCATAAGTGTGACATTTACTTTTTGTGTCCCGAATATTACTGTGATAAAATGTGTATGTAGATCTGGTGACATGAGTATTTCTTACACCATTTCTGGCAGTAATATTTAGAAGACATATACATAAGTATTGGTTGTACAAAGAGGTGTGCCCTGTGTCTATGAATATAGAGATAATGCATGAATTGACCACACTGTGAATAAATAATATAGCTGATTCCACTTTAAATAATGGATGGAATTGATATCTGAAAATATTTAAGATATCTTATATTGATATAAAATCATTCATTCCAACCAGTTATACATCTATTGTTAATATTAGTGTTATTGTTTATCATGAACGGTGTCTGAGTTTCGCTTCAAAAATGATTATGAAAATTGAAAATAATGTGTTTTGTAAAGAAGTCTCATGAAAAGACCAGTCAAGAAACATGGATGAATACATGTGTTCTGAAGAAGGAATTGATTGAAAGTGAAACAAATGCCTATAAATTTGCGAAACTGTGGATGAAAAATATATCCTATGATGTGCATAAACTGAAGAAATCATAATGTACCAGTGTTGAATAAAAATGAACGTCAAAACACACAGCATGTCCCATTGGAATCTACTCGCATTGATGTTAAACTGGGTCAGTTACTGTAGAAATATTAGGATTTGTATGCAACATTCACTGAAGTTAGTTTTCACTAGTAGGAAAAAATATGTATTTCAGGTGGATGAATATTTCTGAGAATAATCATGTGAAAATTTGATTATAAATCCACATACATGAATATGAATGAATTTAGGAAGTGTGTAATAAGACACATATATTTCATATTTTGAAAAATCTGGAGACTGTATATATATATATATATATATATATATATATATATATATATATATATATATATACACACAGACATTAAAAAGTAGCAATATATATGCCAATCGAAATTCACCATGAAATATAAATCATCCACAGATGCAAAAATATTCATTTTACTGAACATGGATTTATGTATAATGTTGTTCATCTAGGAAGCTCACCCATAGGTTTAATTTTCTGTTCCAACAGTGTTTAGGAGCTGTGATGTCTTCTCGCAATTTGTATCTGCCAAGTAAGCCACCTCACAAGATTGTACGAGTGGTACCAGGTAGGATTCTGTATGTGCATATAAAAATACATGTGCTGAATATGCTACGGAGAAAGGGAGACACGAATTCATACATTTGTTTACTTTAAAAACACATGGAGAACTCTTTCAATAAAAAAATTAACTAGTTTATACCTTCTACCCAATATAATGCAAAACACAATTCCAACTACACACCATGCCTTCTCTGAACTGCTTGTATTTCTATTCCGTTTGGGTTATTTTACTCCACCATATTAGGATTAGTAGTCAGAGTCTAATAGGGTATATGTTAGTGTCAGGGATTTAGTATTCTGAATGGAAAATTGGAAAATGAATCCAATGTGTATGCAAATATGTGCTACACAAAATTTTTCCCACTCTCATCCAGAACAATGCCTTGACAATACTTTCACCCCAAGTAAGACACAATTAGGGAAAAAGAGTTAGGAATTCTGAGAATACAAATCTGGAATGGAATATGATCAGTAGTTCACAAACTTGGAGGTGGTAGAGGAGTTTCCAAAAGTAAGGGACAGGGTCAAAACTCTCCATATAACAAGATGCCTTTACAAATAAGGGTCTGCTGGCTGCATCCTGTCAGTCACAAGGCATTTGGAAGCCAATGGCAGATTGAAATGGCCCCAGCGCATATTTTGTGTCACACACCTGCCCAACATTGCTCTAGGCCCACTGCTCAGCAGGCTCCAACTTACTGGCATATCTGATCTACACCATTTTCATGAAACCCAGTCAATCAAGGCACCGTCTGGTATACTCATGATCAGCAACAGGACATCCAAAGTTTCTCCAGTGCCACCTGGTCATGGGAATTTCAAAAATTTCATGGTATTTATCTAGCCATTTTTCAAGGATGAAGTTGGAGGCACTATGGGTTTCAATTAATTCAGGAACCATTAAATGGTGAGGAAGCTCATTTCAATGAATGCTCTGAAGAACTCTCACAGGCAAGTCTTCCTAAAGAGTGGCCAAAAGGTCACATGAAGCCAGACCCATTGAGGTCTACAATGTGAGTTCCATGTGTGTTTTGACTCTCAACTATGCCTGCCAAGTCTTTAAAAATAAAATCATGTTATATCCTGGCTGAGATTCCAAGTGCTCTGTGGAAATCCACACTGGCCTTAGATCTCAGTTTCCAAGGGTCACTCTCATGCGTGGCCTAATAAAATCCCGACAAAATTTATGGCAATACTGCTCTGAGGTCAGTTCCAGAACTCAGTCTCTAATGGGAGTCACACCAGAGTTCAAGCCCAGGTGGACCCAGTCATCTCTTCCAACCACGATACAAATGTCCACAATTAAAACCAAAACACTCCCACATGGCCCTCATCTTCTTCCATATAGACACTAATCATTACCTCTGGTAGCAGGTTTCCATGAGGGGCGCAGCCCACAACAGTGTCCAAAATAAGCTCCCTTTTTCCCTCATTTTCCTAAAGTCTGTGTGGCCTAGACACCCTTCCTGTTAACCAAGAGTGATCAAATAGGCATGCCGTTAATGCTGCTTTGCTTCTCCAATTTGAGGCCAAATTACTGTGCGGTTTAGATTCTTTATGTGAACTGGAATCATGAGAAAACCCATGCACCTATAGGCTAGCCTCTACAGGGCTTTAAATATCTCATTTGACCCAAAGTATCACTATTCTCACTTAATGGAGGTCAGGAACTTTACATAGGAAGGCGAGAGACTTCATCTACAATATCTGCTCTTTTAGCCATTTTTGTATTGGATGCACACATGAGATATTTCTTTGGATCCATCTAGTGCTGAGAATCTAAGCCACAGCCTCACACAGTGCCAAGAGGCTGATTCAGACACATCCCTTTCCAAAGCAATTAAGCACAGAGCCACAGGTGATGCCCATTCATTTCAATTTGAGAACTCTTTTCTTCAGGCTTCACAAAGGGGAGGCCTGAGGCAGAGACCTTCCTGACATTCAGGGCAATAAAACAATAGGTAAGCAAAAGGCACAAAGCAGGCTTTCTCCACTGAGACTTTACTGGTCATACTGATATCTGAGTTTTCTAAGAAGCTCGTCATTCCCTTCAGGTATCCAGTACATGTCCATGTCACAGAGCTTGGAGGTGGTACATATCTTGGGCACAAAAGCATGAGCCTATTCTTTAGAGAGGCCAGAATTCAGGAAGAAAACAGGAACTTTGGAGGATAGCAGATGTTGCCCATCCATAAGTCAAGTAGCAGTCCATTCATAAATTGGGCAGTATGAAGGCTGGCAAGCTTTCTACTAGACAGGACACATCCATTGATGCATTCTCTCTTCTTATGTCTACAACCACGAACACCGTTTTATATACAGACATAAAAACACTCGCCTTGTCAAAGTACTTACCAGAAAGAGTTCACTCAATCCAAACAAACCGCCTTTGATACCTATTCTCAGAACAAGTGAAAACCACAAACCTACACCTACACCCATAAAGGCACCTCCTTTCCCTAAGTAATTCTGAGACTATTTGGAGTGTCCTCTGACTAGTGAACCACAGTATGTTCCCTTTAAATGGCATGTTCTCTCTCAGATCTGTCCTCCTTAGCCAACTCTGTAAAGTTGTCAGGAGCCAGCATTGAGCAACTACCTTTTTCTCAGGAAAGGCCCCTCTTCAGAGCTCTCTTGGCATTTTGCCATCCTCACATCAGTAGGTACCAAGAAAGACTGACTCTGTCTTTGGTAAATCCAAACAAGTGAGACCACTGGGACTGGGACTGGGACTGGCTCTGTGTGCCTGGCTTCCTGGATCCCAAGTTCAGATAGTTCCATCAACAAGGAAGTGAGGTGAGGTCAATTCCTTCAGGAACTGAATGAGGTCACTGCCTTGGCAACCACTTTGTCCTAACATTTGCTTCCAAGGGTCCCATGAGATGCAGGCTGCCCCTACTACCTGTGACAGTTTCACAAGTTAGAATGGTATATCAACCATAGGCACCCGGGAACAACTCTCTAAACAGGCCTGGTTTGGTCCATCTTCTCTACATTAAAATTTGAGAGCCTGATTCAGACACAACCCTTCATACTGACCAGGTTGTTTTCCATGGAAGATGACTTTTGCTCTCTCAGGTCCTTCATAGCTGCCTACATCTTCTCCAGTGATCATATCTGCATGGATCTTTGAGGTTCTCAGCAGATGAACAATCCCCTACATTCCTGTATTGTAATACCAACTCTGTGCCTGCTCTTCTGTAAAGTTAGATTGAGGGAAGAGTGTATGGTTATGTTTAATAACATGTTTGATATGGGTTAGGAATTATTCTGCTGGATGAATAATGGTATTGGGAACCTGAGATATTTATAAGAATATAGAGTTGGAATATTGTAATGGTCGGGCAGGCATAGGAGGAAGAGACCACCAAGAGACTGTCTCATGCAACAACAAAGGGTTTATTGAGGGTCCAGCATGCTGGGGCTCAGAGCTCACTTGAATAGAGCAGAGAGTCCTGAGAACAGCTTAAACAGAGCTTATATACTTTCCTTGGAGAGGGCAGGGAGGGAAATTTATTGATGCGTCAGGGAGAGTGGGCAGTTTGCTTTCAACGGGATGATGGAGTACATTCTGCAGTTTGGCAGTTGGGGACAGCACATTCTGGGAACAAGATTAGCAAACAGTTCTCAAGATTTCAACAGTGTTTTATTAAGCATACAGAAAAATAGGAAGTGACAAGTACCTATTTTATTAACTTTTTATTCCCCAATTCTTCTTCTGGTTACTTTTAATCATGAAAGTGATCATTGAAGGGTGTCACATTTTATGTCTCCTAGTGGGGTATATTGTTGTCTGATTACCATAAGTTTAAATTGTCCAATTTGAGCTTCGAGAAAGGAAACTACATGGTTGAGCCAACAGGGTCCTACAGTTAGCAATAATATGAGGATTATTAATGGACAGGCCTGGGCTTATGAAAGCATAGTTAACCAGAGGGACTGTGTGAACCAAGACTCAAACCACCCTTTTTGGGCCTCTCTCTCTCGTTGACACTCTTAAAGGCATTTTCTTAATATACTCATAGGTTCTTATACAACTCCAGTATGGTCGGCATAAAAACAACCTTCTTCCCTCAATGCAGCACAAAGTCCCCCTTCTCTCATGAAGAGAAGGTTTAACCCTCGCCTGTTCTGTAAAACAACTTCAGAGAGAGAGGTTAAACATTCCTGTAAAGCTGTGATGGAGGTTTTATTATCTTTAATTTTTGGTCTATTGCTGCTTCTAATTGGGTCATTTGTTGTGTCCCATGGACTAGGGTTCCTGTGTTCACTCCTGCAGCAACTCCTATTCCTAATAGGATGGCTAAAGTGAGAGATACAGGTTCCCGGTGGAAACAGGTTGTATGCCCTCCGATTTGATCTTTAAATGAACATGCATCATCCTAGAACACTCTGGGAAACATCTGCACCATTACATAATTAATCACATCTGTTGACCATTTCATGAAAACATAAACAATGTTTAAGTATATAGAATTATACTGTTGTTGGTACGGAAAAGGAAAGGAATCTAAGATAGCACCGAAGACAGGGAAACAGCCCTATTTGGTTGCAAACGGATTTAGAGGGTATTGCTTCTGTTGTAATCAATTAATCTTCTGAACCCCAAGTTTAGGTAGTTTCAGAATTTGTACCCAACATGTAAGGGAAGGGGCTCAGAAGTTCACAGTCTGCAGAAGTTCACAAAAAGCAGTTTTTGTTTCTGTTATTTTTTCCTCTGTTCTCGGCAAGTTAACTTTTCAAGGACACTTGGGACAGGGAGAGCTTTTTTTTTTCTCTTTTTTTTTCTCCCTGCCAGCTGTTACCATGGAGCCTAGTTGGTAACTTCTTTACTTAGAATTGTAGCCATCTCTGAGAATCCCCAGCTCAAGGCCAGAGGCCTTGTTCACTTATTTTGTGAAAAACTCGTAAGGGGGTGTCTAGCTTAGGAGTGCTGATTTTTCCAGCCACTGGCCAAGTAGAACAGGGCGACATGAAAACACGGAGTTTATCTACATTGAATTCTTTTATAGGGACTCTTTTGCTGAAAGTCCTAAAGTCAGCAATGGTGAAGACTTCTGGAGAAGGTCATATAAGACTTTTCTGTGGGCCTGGTGAAGAGGGGCAAGACGTGGAAAGCAAGGCTGAGAGCAGCTCCGTTTATCTGAGAATTAGGAAGGAGAGATGTAAAAGAATATTGGGAAAGGGGTTTGTGATTTTCCTGGCAACAAAAACTTGAGCAGTAGAACAGGTAGAGCAGAGGGGACGACAGGAGTGAGTATCCCAAAAAGCCTGTGAGGGACTTTAAATTCTTAGTCACCTGTTTTCAGTGATGACAAGGCAACTTTAAAGGTCACTTTCATTACATCTTGGATAGTGGTCTGAGGGATCTCCTCAGCTGGTTTGAGCTTTGGGTTAGCTGGTAAGAGGACCTGATGGGACCTGCTCTGGGCACTTACTGGAGAAAAGAGGACTGAGTGGGTGGAGGGGTACCTCAGTACCTGATACCTCAGCAAGGGCGCAATTGTCTGAGAACCGGCCGAGGTTTGGTTTTTTGATCTAGTAAATGGAGGGGAGAAATCAGGTTGCTCAGGTGGGAGTGAAAGCAGAGAGTCTGGAGCAGAAGGCTGAGGGTTAGGATCTATTGGAGAAGCATAGTTCAGGACGTGAGTGAAGGAGGGAAAAGGTCTTCACATAGGGGAATCTCCTTCCACCCTTTTGATCACTTGTAGAAGTTAAAAATGTCATGCATAATTTGAGGATCTAGAGAGCCTTCTGGGGTCCATCGGTTTTGGTTGTCTAATTGGTAATATGGCCAATGCTGTGTACTGAATTTGATGGGGAGTTTGGGTTCCACCAGGCAGTCCCTGTATGCTAACATCCCCATGACTTACAGAAGAAGTTGGCTTTTTCCCCTCACAGCCGTGGCTCTTTGTGGCTTTGATAGTCTGCCATGCAAACATAGTAATCTGGGCTAGCCAACCTGCATCTTGCTCGCGTGTCCCTACATCCATAATGTTTGTTTCCATTATCGATGATACAGAAGGTATTTAATAGAATTTTAGTGGGATCCACTTTATCAGATATATCCCAATAGGAAAAACCTATAGCCAGCTGACAAATGTCTGGGTGGAGAGATGGCCACCAGGTCCCTATGGGGGCTGTAAGCGAGATAGACCATATTTCTTCTCTAGTAGGATTTGTGATCAGCCATCGCTGATGAACCACCTGATGAGGTTTAGGACTACTGGTGGCCAAGGGGAGAGTCTATAGCCTTATTCATATGGTGAATACACAATTTGAAAGGGTTACTAGTCATTTCCAGTTTCCAGCAAGAGTCTGGACAGAGCGCAGGCTTGAGATGAGAGGCATGGATCCAGGAATTGATTCCGTATACATTTACTGATGTAGGTGTTATAAGTAGTACCTGGTATGTTCCTTTCCATCGGGGTTCCAGGAATGAAACCTGATGTCTTCTTATGTAGATGAAGTCTCTTACATTATATTGAAGTGGAGTCCCCTTGTCCCCAGTTTGGTAGGCCGTGGCCAGCTGTTTGAACAGATATCAATGAGTTCTTTCAAGAGCTTTAAGTCTGTCAAGCTAGGGGGTGTGGAAGGGATCCTTAGGTCTTAGAGTTGGGGTTAGGTCCCTTACTGGAGGAAGGGCACCATAGAGAATTTCACAGGTGGTGAGGTTACACAAAGAAACAGAGGGAGTATTTCTTGCATGAAACAGTGGATAAGGCAGGAGCATAGTCCAATCTTTTATGCAGGTCTCTAAGAGTAATTTCGTAAAGGTCTATTTAATGGTTCTATTTATTTTTTCTACCTGTCCTGAGTTCTGGGGTCTATAAGCATAATGTAACTACCAATTAATAACCAGGGTACTGGTTAACCTATTCTCAGAACATGAGACAAAAAAAGAATCCCACACCAACACCCACAAAGGCACCTGCTTCCCCCAAGTACATCTGTGACTATCTGGAGTATTCTCTGACTGGTGGGTCATACTATGTTCCCCAAAAATAGCCTGTCTTGTCTCAGATCTGGTCTTCGTGGCCAACTCTGCGAAGATTTCAGGAGCCAGCTTGAGCCACTACCTGCTTTCTCAGGAAAGGCCCCTCTTCAGAGCTCTTCTGGCATTTGGCCATCCCCACATCAGTAGGTACCATGAAAGACTGACTCTGTCCCTGGTAAATCCAAAGAAGTGAGCCCACTAGGAGTAGGACTGGGACTGGCAATGGGTGCCTGGCTTCCTGGATCCCAAGTTCAGAGAGTTCCAACACCAAGGAAATGACGTGAGGTCACTTCCTTCAGAAACTGAAAGAGGTCACTACCTTGGCAACCACTTTGTCCTAACAGTTGCTTCCTATGGTCTCTTGAGATGGAGGATGCCCCTACTTCCTGTGACACTTTCACAAGTTAGAATGGTATATAAACCATAGGCACTCAGGAATAGCTCTCCACACAGGCCTGGTTTGATCCATCTTCTCTACATTAATAAGAGAGAGGCTGATTCAGATACACTCCTTTATCCTGACCAGGTTGTTTGCCATGGAAGATGACTTTTGCTCTCTCAAGTCCTTCATAGCTGCCTACATCTTCTCCAGGAATGATTTCTGCATGGACCTTTGAGTTTCTAAGCAGGTGGAAGATCCCCTACATTCCTGTATTGTAAGACCAACACTGTCCCCGCTCTTCTGTAAAGTTAGATTGAGGGAACAGTGTATGTTAGGTTTAATAACATGTTCAATTTGGGTTAGGAATCATTCTTTGGGATGAATAATAGTATTGGGAAACTCTCTCAGATCTGGTCTCCTTGGCCAACTCAGTGAAGTTTTCAGGAACCAGTGGTGAGACACTGCCTGCTTTCTCATGAACTGGCCCTCTTCAGAGCTCTCCTGGCATTTGGCCATCCTCACATCAGTAGGTACCAAGAAAGTCTGACTCTGTCCTTGGTAAATACAAACATGTGAGCCCACTGGGATTGGAACTGGGACTGACTCTGGGTGCCTGGCTTCTTGGATCCCCAGTTCAGAGAGTTCCATCACCAAAGAAGTGAGGTAGGTCACTTCATTCAGAAACTGAATGAGGTCACTGCCTTGGCAAACACTTTGTCCTAAAAGTTGTTTCCTAGGTTCCCATGAGATGGAGCCTGCCCCTACTTACTGTGACACTTCAAGCTAAGAATTGTATATCAAAAATCGGCACCCGGGAACAGCTCTCCACACATGCCTGATTTGGTCCAACTACTCTACATTAAGAAGAGAGAGGCTGATTCAGACACATCCCTTCATTTTGACCTGGTTGTTTTCCATGGAAAATGAATTTTTCTCTCTCAGGTCCTCCATAGCTGTCAACATCTTCTCCAGGGATCATTTCTGTAAGGACCTTTGAGGTTCTCAGCAGGTGGAAGATCCCCTACATTCCTGTATTGTAAGACAAACTGTGTCCTTACTCTTTTGTAAAGTTAGATTGATGGAAGAGTGTATGGTTACGATTAATAACATATTCGATTTGAGTTAGGAATCATTCTGCAGGATGAATAATGGTATTGGGAATCTGCGATATTTACAAGAATAAATAGGTGAAATGTAAGTATGAAAACAGAAATCTAGGTAAGATTTGAAGCCCAGAAGGGAATTGGGCCTTTGATTGTGACACTTAGCTTTGAATTATGTTCTGCACAGATGTCTCAGATAAATCGATATAAAATGGCATAGGACCTTGTACCTTGGATGATTGAATGTCGAAGAGAATATCCAGTCAAAAGGGGACAGTAGGTGGATTAGGAAGATAGTAAGTAAGTTTAGAAAAAAGAATGAGTATAGGAATTGGACCAAAAGTTCTTTAGCAACAGGGTTTCGGTTAGTGAGTGAATGTCAATGTCAGCACATGTGAAGAATGAGTCACAATGATGAACTGGGGAAAATATGTAGGAAAGCAGATATCTATAGAGACATTATGAAATCAGACAAAGTATAAAGTGAGTGATAGTATTAGATATTTTCAACAGGGTTGAATATGAATATATAATCTTAGGAAGAAACAAATATGTAATCATTAATAGGATTGACATTTGAGAGCATTAGCCAAATTGGACATGGATTTTTTTAGTAATCCATGTTTACATTCCATTTAGTCTTTGGTACAATCATAAGTGTGAACTTTGCATTTTGTGTCCAGAATATTACTGTGATAAAATGTTTATGTACATCAGTTGACAGAGTATTTTTTTCCACCATTTCTGGGAGCAATATTTTGAAGACATATAAATTAATATTGGGGGTACAAAGAGGTGTACCCTGTGTCTATGTATGTAGAGATAATGCATGAAGAGACCATACTGTGAATAAATAATATAACTGATTACACTTTAAATAATCGATTGAATTTATATCTGAAAATATGCAGAAAATCTTATATTGATATACAATCATTAATTCCAACCAATTATACATATAATGGTAATATTACTTTAATGGTTTATCAAGACGGGTGTGTGAGATTTGCTTCAAAGCGATAATGGAAATTGAAAATAATGTGTTTGGAAAGAAGTCTCATGAAACGAGCAGTCAAGAAACATTAAGGAATACATGTGTTCTGAATCAGGAAGTGATTGAAAGTGAAACAAATGCCTATCAATTTGATAAATTGTGGATGAAATATTTATCCTATGATGTGCATTAACTGAAGAAATAGTAATGTACCAGAGTTGAATAAAAATGAACGTCAAAATACACTTCATGTCCCATAGGAATCTATACCCATTGATGTTAAACTGGGTGAGTTACTGTAGAAATATTAGGAGTTGTGTGCACCATTCACTGAAGTTTGTTTTCAGTACTAGGAAACAAATATGTATTTCAGGTGGATGAATATTTCTGATAATAATCTTGTGAAAAGTTGATCATAAATCCACATATATGAATATGAATGAATTTAGGGAGTGTATAATAAGACACATATATTTCATATTTTGAAAAATCTGGAGAGTATATATATATATATATATATATATATATATATATATATATATATATATAAAACACACACACACAGACATTAAAAAGTAGCAATATATATGGCAATCTAAATTAATCATGAAATATATATCATCCACAGATCCAAAAATATTCATTTTACTGAACATGGGTTTATGTATAATGTTGTTCAACTAGGAAGCTCACCCATAGGTTGAATTTTCAGTTCCAACAGCGTTTAGAATGAGTGATCTATTCTCACAAATTGTATCTGCCAATTCATCCACCTCACAAGAATGTACGTGTGGTACCAGGTAGGATTTGATATGTGCATATAAAAATACATGTGCTGAATAGGCTACAGAGAAAGGGAGACAGGAATTCAAATATTTGTTAACTTTCAAACACATGGAGAACTATTTAAATAGAAAATTTGCTAGATTTATAACTCCTACACTACATAATGCAAAAGGCAAGTCCAACTATGCACCATGCCTCCTCTGAACTGCTTGTATTTCTATTTTGTTGGGGTAATTTATCTCCATCATATTTGCATTAGTAGTCAGAGTCCAGTAGGGTAGGTTTTAGTGTCAGGGATTAAGTATTTCGAATGAAAAATTAGATAATGAATCCAATGTGTATGCAAAAAATCTTCCCATTCTCATCCAGAACAATGCCTTGACATTACATTCGCCCCAAGTAATACACAATTAGAGGAGAAGAGTTAGAAAATCTGTGAATACATATCTGGAATGGAAAATGCTCAGGAGTTCACAAGCTTGGATGTGGAAGGGGAGTTTCCAAAAGTAAGGGACAGGGTTGATAGACCCAACCTGATCATTTATTAAAATTGGGAGCCCACTTGCCAGAAAGCCATGAAAAGATAATTTTGGATTTATTATAAATTACTGCAAATTCTGAACCTGCTTGAATGTTTGCCCATGCCTTAAACTCACCCATGCCTGGCTCTCTGACCAGATTGCAGCCCTCTCTGAAACTTTAGTGACACCTCATAAATATTTTCTTTCCCTGGCCAGACAACGAGTCTCTGAGGCTCTAATGGTCCTCATAATTTCTGATGTTGGGGTGAGCTTAAAAAAAAAATGTAAACTACCGTTAGTGTGATGCTTGTTAAAGTTCTGTTATCTGTAACCCCCTTTTTGTGCATCTTTCTGGGCTATATAGCTGGGCTATAGGAAAGGTGGGTTTGCTGTCTTGCTCCCGCCATTTTGGGAGGGAGAGGTAGCCTTTCCCTTTGAAATAATTAGCTTGCCTTAATTTGATTTTACTAGGAGTCAGTGGTCTTTACATGCGTTCCTGGTCTAATATTTTGGAGTTCCCCAGTGAGATGACCCTGCCGGACAAGATCACAAGACCAGACTGCTGTAAATTCTGAAGTTGGCCTTCCTTCCAGGGCTCCAAGCTTGAGAGCAACTCTAGGGTTTGTGCAACTTGAGATGGTCCAAGGCCTTGGAGTTAGCCTTCAGTTCAGGGAGCACTGCAGTGAACCACCGCATTAAAACTATTAGCAAGCACCTGGTGGAGGAGGCATCCATAGGTAATTGGTGCCTTTATAACATCTGATATCCGGTTAAGGGAGATCTCTTCTGATGACAGAGAGGTGGACTGAGGAGGCTCACATATACTCCTGTCTGGGACAGTAACAAGAATCATTCTGTCATCTGTTCTGTTCTCTAGGGAATTCATCTGGAAGGGTAGAGAGGTGCCAACGGGCACGCATGCGCTCCTACGGGGAGCTTTAGGAAGACATTGCATTGCTCCTCTGTTTTCCTGTTTCGGCGCCGGATTTCTGTTTTTTTTTTTTTTTTTTTGTTGTTGTTGTTGTTGTTTTGTTCTGTGTTCTATATGTTTTTTGTTTGTTTGTTTTTGTGCATTTTGTTGTGTGATTTCTGTGGTGAAAACTTAAGGATATCGGACATGAAAATAAAGCAAGTAAGCCTGACACCCTTTGGACTGAGTTTAAAGGAACTGCATTGAACTTTACACCCGTTTGTTAAGCAGTATGATAGAAGCCCCTAGCTGGCTGCCTGGAGCACACTCACTGCAGAGGGCAGTGCCTGCGGGGGACCTAAGAACTGAGTATCTCCCAGGTTAATAAGTGAAACTCCTTTAAAATCCCTTGTCCCTCCAGATAAAGAGAGTCACAACCTTTTGGCAGAGTCCCTGTGTTTATCTTTGTTAGCAAAGCAATAAACCTTCGTTTTTCTTTTTCTCAAAACCCTGTCCTCATTTTTAAATTGGCATTAATTGGCTTCAAGTTCAGGAACCCAACTTTAAGTTACAAATTTTGATAACCCACCCGCACCCTGGAACTTTTTGAGAGCTGACTACAGAAATGTTAGGAGATGGAGCATGCTTGTGGTGGAACTGAAACAGAGGAGCAAATCCTGTAAGTAAAAGGAGGGACTGAGGGACTCCCAGCAGCTGCTGAAGCCTTATTTTTTCAGAGAATTCCCTAGGTCTTTCCCTGCAATTTAACGATAATGCCACCTCTGTCATCTTAAAAAAAGAGGGAAAAAAAGGGGACACTAAATGCAGGAAAGTCACTATGGAGACCCTTGATTTTACATTTCAGGATGCTCCTCTGTGAAAACATCTGGTCCCCTTGTGGGGACATCTGTGGTGCAACTGGTGTAGGAGATTTTTCTCTTATCTGCTCTGTTTTAAAGGCTTCTGTCTGTCAGTCATAGTCTGGAGCTCCTTTCTGTCTGTCGTGTGTCTTTGTTTCTGGCACTTTAAGACATGTGCAATAATGTGTTGATATTATATATTGTTTCTTGGGAATGATTTTACCTGAATGTGTGTCTAAATGATGATGTTTTATTGTAACAATCTGGTAACTTATTGGGTTTTTGAAGCATTGCAGAATCTTGCCGTTAAAAGTCAGATTGAGATAATTGTTTAGTTTATGATTTCAGATAATTCATGCCAGAGAACTTAAATACTTAGGATGGAAAACTAAAGAACTCTACTTCCAAGTTGGCAAGAAATTTTCCAATCATTCAGTCTTTTTTTTTTCACCAATTTTTAATTGGGTAGCCTGGGAAAATGTCACTGTGTGTACCAGTGCATTAATTTGGACAAGGATAGTAAATCATAGTATGGTATCTGTTGACAACACAAGATGTAAAGATATAAAATTTTGTAAATTTTGTCTTAAGCTTGTATCAAAATTTTCAACATCCTATCTGGAAAATTATGGTTAAAATGCGTTAGACCTGAGGTGTCTGCTCAGAATAGCAGTTTTTTCCTGCTCCTTCCAGACCTCAGCCAGGACTTAGATTGAAATGCAAATGAAAGAAGCCTGCAAGATCAGTAGGAGACTGATATGAGGCTTAAGGAAAAAAAAAAGTAAATAGTATGGTATTTACTAATTACTGGTCAGTTATTTTTTCTAGGACTCTTATTTTTTTCCTTAGATCCTTTAATTTTTCTAACTCATAATTTTGATCCTACAGACCTAGGTTAATGTTTTTCTGATCAGTTCTATCTTTGACCAACTGTGGAGTTTTTAAAACATGGCAATGGAGATTTCACCTGCTAAAAGCTACAAGGCCTTTACTATTATTATGTGTGCACACTTTTGTTATTTGTTGTATGTCTATATATATATATATTCTTAATCATATATATGATACAGAAATTAACATATATAAGGAGCGCTCATAATAAAAAAGCACTCATAAAAACAAATTTTAAGGGATGCCCTCTCTCACCACTTCGGTTCAACATAGTTCTCGAATCACTGGCCAGAGCAATTAGACAGACGAAAAAAATTAAAGGCATAAAAATAGGAAAAGAACTCAAATTATCACTATTTGCAGATGACATGATTCTATACCTAGCAGACCCAAAAGGGTCTACAAAGAAACTACTAGAGCTAATAAATGAATTCAGCAAAGTGGCAGGATATAATATCAACACACATAAATCAAAGACATTCCTATATATGAGCCACAAATCCTCTGAAATGGAAATGAGGACAACCACCCCATTCACAATATCCTCAAATAAAATAAAATACTTGGGAATCAACCTAACAAAAGAGGTGAAAGACTTATACAATGAAAACTACAGAAACCTAAAGAGAGAAATATAAGAAGATCTTAGAAGATGGAAAAATATACCCTGTTCATGGATAGGTAGAACTAACATCATCAAAATGGCGATATTACCAAAAGTTCTCTATAGGTTTAATGCAATGCCAATCAAAATCCCAACGGCATTTCTTGTAGAAATAGAGAAAGCAATCATGAAATTCATATGGAAAAATAAAAGACCCAGAATAGCAAAAACAATGCTAAGCAGGAAGTGTGAATCAGGCGGGATAGCTATACCAGACTTCAAACTATACTATAGAGCAATAGTAACAAAAACAGCAGGGTACTGGTACCAAAACAGGTGGGTGGACCAAGGGTACAGAATAGAGGACACAGAAACCAATCCACAAAACTACAACTATCTTATATTCGATAAAGGGGCTAAAAGCATGCAATTGAAGAAGGATAGCATCTTCAACAAATGGTGTTGGGAAAACTGAAAATCCATATGCAACAAAATGAAACTGAATCCCTTTCTCTTGCCATGCACAAAAGTTAACTCAAAGTGGATCAAGGAACTTGATATCAAATCAGAAACATGGCGTCTGATAGAAGAAAAAGTTGGCTATGATCTACATACTGTGGGGTTGGGCTCCAAATTCCTCAATAGGACACCCATAGCACAAGTGTTAATAACTAGAATCAACAAATGGGACTTACTCAAACTAAAAAGTTTTTTCTCAGCAAAAGAAAGAATAAGAGAGGTAAATAGGGATCCTACGTCCTGGGAACAAATCTTTACTCCTCACACTTCACACAGAGCCCTAATATCGAGAATATACAAAGAACTCAAAAAATTAGACAATAAGATAACAAATAACCCAATCAACAAATGGGCCAAGGGCCTGAATAGAAATTTCTCAGAGGAGGACATACAATCAATCAACAAGTATATGAAAAAATGCTCACCATCTCTAGCAGTCAGAGAAATGCAAATCAAAACCACCCTAAGATACCATCTCACTCCAGTAAGATTAGCAGCCATTAGGAAGTCAAACAACAACAAGTGCTGGCGAGGATGTTGGGAAAAGGGTACTCTTGTACATTGCTGGTGGGACTGCAAATTGGTGCGGCCAATTTGGAAAGCAGTATGGAGATTTCTTGGAAAGCTGGGAATAAAACCACCATTTGATCCAGCTATTTCCCTACTCGGTCTATTCCCTAAAGACCTAAAAAGAGCACACTATAGGGACACTGCTACATCCATGTTCATAGCAGCACAATTCACAATAGCAAGACTGTGGAAGCAAAACCTAGATGCCATTCAATAGACGAATGGATAAAAAATATGTGGCATTTTTACACAATGGAGTATTACTCTGCATTAAGAAATGACAAAATCATAGAATTTGGAGAGAAATGGATGGCATTAGAGCAGATTATGCTAAGTGAAGCTAGCCAATCCCTCAAAAACAAATGGCAAATGTCTTCTTTGATATAAGGAGAGTAACTAAGAACAGAGTAGGGACGAAGAGCATGAGAAGAAGATTAACATTAAACAGGGATGAGAGGTGGGTGGGAAAGGGAGAGAGAAGGGAAATTTCCTGTAAATGGAAGGAGACCCTCAGGGGTATACAAAATTACATACAAGAGGAAGTGAGGGGAAAGGAGGAAAAATATGAGGGGGGAGAAATGAATTACAGTAGAGGGGGTAGAGAGAGAAGAGGGGAGGGGATGGGGGAGTGGGGATAGTAGAGGATAGGAAAGGCAGCAGAATACAACAGACACCAGAATGGCAATATGTAAATCAATGGTTGTGCAACTGATGTGATTCTGCAATCTGTATATGGGGTAAAAACGGGAGTTCATATCCCACTTGAATCAAGTGTGAAATATAATATATCAAGAACTATGTAATGTTTTGAACAACCTACAATAAAAATTAATTTAAAAAAGTGGATCCAAAGATCTTTAATTCACGTGATTAAAATTGTTCAATTTAAATTGGATAAACAGATAAAAATAAATGTTTTTAAATTTAAGCTTACAAGTTTTTATAGGTGTTCAAAAATCTAATAAAATATTAATATCTACAAAATGTCTAAAATGCCTTGATTCTAGGACTTTTCCTTCAACAAAAAAATGGTTTACACTCTTCAATACATTTGTCTAATATTTTAATAAATAAGTAAAGTAAATTTGATGTGGAATTTCTCATTCTTGAGTACATTTGTTAGATACCCGATTGATTTACTAAGGTCTGTATCAGATTGTAAAAATCAGTCATGTGTTAAAGAGACAAAAATTTCTGAAAACATAAGTTTACCCATAACATTGTGTTTATTAAGTTTTATTTTTTCTAGAGCAAGCAACCATAAAAATTAAACAACTGATTAAATAAGAACTGTTATTTTAGAGCACTCTACTGCCATTTCTTTAAAAGCTAAACTTGGTTAATCTAGAAATATCAATGTAATTTTGATGCTATTAATGTGCTCATATCTTCCAGGTATACAAGTCTGTAAGTTAGAAACATTTAAAGAGCATTATATCAAGCTGGTATTCTGAAGTTGTATGGTAAAAAAAAATGTACTGGGGATTTATTTACCTGTTATCAATAAGATATGTAAAGTTTTATGTTACTTTTTTCATTGGGGAACAATTTAAATGTATTTTTAAGTTAATCAGAGCCTAATATATGTAAAGGTTAAAATCTTTCAGCCTTTCTTTAATCCATGTTTTAAATGTGATGTCATATGATGTTAGATAATGTTCATGTGACCTCAAACAATTTATGTAAACTTTGTAAAATGATATTTAAAAAACAATGATCAGCTTTAGAACTAAAACACTTAATATTTATAAAGAGGCCTGCCTTACCTGAGATAAGGCTCTGTGTCCCATCTTACTACATGTGAGAATGACTACAAAAGGAGTAGGTCAGATTTTATTTCATTTAAAGTTATGTTCAAAAGTTCTTTTGTTTTTCTGTGAAGATTACTAGGATCTCAAACAGGGCATATAATGTATAACTCAGCCAAAAAATTCAGGGTAGCTATTACAGAAACTAAGTATTTTTACTCTTGTTAAAAAATTTTATTTTTAATTTGCTTATAAGTGATCTAAAGATTCCCTGTTAGTCTTTTACAGAAGTGTTGCTTTAATAACACAACATGGGTTAATTTAAGATAATAAGTCATCACCTACAAGACAGACAGAATAATACATATCCCAATTAATGAAAAGATAAATAATAATTAAGTTATAGATATTAAAGCCCAGTACTCTCAATATAAGGCTGTTAAAATTTATTTGCTGGATGTTTAAGATTAGGATTTAAAATTAAAGTTAAATGAATCGGCCAAGAAAACAAATATTAATATTTTAAGGTATACACTTTATGTTAGCCTCCCAAAATAAGTAAGACTGGAGGTTACAAAGAAGGATTCTCAGACAGGAATGCCTGATAACTATAAAAAGAGACTATTAAGAGGAGCTGCCAGAGGCAGAAAATTTAGTTTAGGGCCTACAGATATTCCTAACCTACAGAGGTAGGCTTGGTGTTTGCTAGTACGATTATCCAGCCCTGAGTAACAGAATTAAAGGTTTCTCTATTAGACACAGAGGTCATACTAGAAAAAGGATTTTGCAAGATCAGATGACATTAAATTAATAAACTGTATCTTATGGGGAGGGACAACTGTAAAACAAAAAATTAAATATTAAGTTGACAGTCCTGATAACTGAGGATATTAAAGAATGGTGAGGGAACTTCTATAAGGTGACATGTTCCAGCTGCTGCAACATTTATTCATTACTCATGGTTTTTGTTACTCTCATAGAAGAACCCATTCCCAGATGACTTTACAACCTGTTCTTCCCCAACCAGACTTCAAACCAAGCTGAAATCTAAAAGGCAACTCATGTCCCTCAACTAAATTCTAAAAGGCAACTCATGTCCCTCATGCCATGACCCTTACGTCACCCTCTCTCAGCGCAGAAGAATCCAAAATGCGTGAGGCCTCCCTTCTTACAACAATGGAGCCAAAAATAAATAGACTATCAATATACGTAATTAATTAAGTCAGGTAAAATCAGGGAGACCCGTTTTGGGTGAGTTCTAGAAATTTGGAGACTGTTACCTGAGGGATTTAAATTTCCTCAGTGCACTTCCCTTAATCTATCAAAGATTTGAAAGGAACACATAAGAAAAGGGGGGAATGATAGGCCCAACCTGATCTTTTATTAAAATTGGGAGCCATCTTGCCACAAAGCCATGATAAGATAATTTTGGCTTTACTATAAATTACTGCAAATTCTGAACCTGCTTGGAATGCCTGCCCATGCCTTGAACTCACCCATGTCTGGCTCTCTGACCAGATAGCAGCACTCTGTGAAACATTAGCGACACATCATAAATATTGGCCTTCCCTGGACAGACAATGACCATCTCTGAGGGTCTAATGGTCCTCACAAATTCTGATGTTGGGGCCAGCAAAAAAAAAAAAAAAAAAAAAAAAAAAAAATATATATATATATATATATATATATATATATATATATATATATATATATATATATATAAACTACCATTAGTGTGATGCTTGTCCGAGTTCTGTTATCTCTAACCCCCCTTTTGTGTAACTTTCTGGGCTTTAAAGCTGGGCTGTAGGTAAGTTGGGGTTGCTGTCTTGTTCCGGCCGTTTTGCGAGGGAGAGTTAGCCTGGCTGGTGAAAATAATAAGCTTAGTTTAATTTGATTTTAATTGGAGTCAGTGGTCTTTTCTTGCATCCTTGTCTAACAGGTAAACACTCCACAAACATGGAGCTCTGCTGGCCTAACGACTTTTTGAGAAACTGCCTCTGAGGTTGGGCACTTGAAATATATGTTGTTTTCAGGAGCTTTAGCTTCCTTTGTTGTGAGACCATCAAAGCTGGCTCTGCATCTATGTGACCTAAAGAAATTGGTTTCTTATTTTCCAATGAAAATGAGGCAAAGTGCTGAATTCTCTCTTTGTAGGTAAACTGTGGCCACTGAAGGCTAAGTGTCTCCCTGTGTGGACTGTGTACCCATTTAGTCATCCTCCACTATTCATGGTGTTTCTTGCTGCTGCACTGGGAGTTTGGTATTTGCTCTACGAAATACAAGAAGTTCAACTGGGACACAGTGCTGAAGGTAGTTCTGTCACGTGTGGTCGGTCAGAGTCTGCAAGAGAATGCACCAACCAGGATTCTATCCCACATAGCTTGCCCACTTGAAGATAGCAACCTGATTCGTAACATTGCCCTGAAACCTCTCCATATAACAAGATGCCTTTACATATAAGGGTCTGCTGGCTGCACCATGTCAGTCACAAGCCATTTGGAAGTCAATGGTAGATCCAAATGGCCCCAACACAAATGTTTTATCCCACACCTGCACACCACAGTTCTGGGCCCAATACTCAGCAGGCTCCAACATACTGGCATTTCAGTTCTACACCATTTTCATGAAACCCAGTCAATCAAACCACTGTCTGGAACACTCCTGATCAGCAACAGGACATCCAAATGTTCTCCTCTGACACCTGGTTATGGGAATTTCAAAAATTTCTTGGTATTTATCTAGCATTTTTCACGGATGAAGTTGGAGGCACTGTAGGTTTCAATTCTTTCAAGAACCATTAAATGGTATGGAAGCTCATTTCAATGAAAGCTCTGGAGAATTCTCACAGTCAAGGCTTCCCAAAGAGTGGCCAAAAGATCACATGAACCCAGGCCCATTGAGGTCTAGAGTGTGAGGTCCATGTTTGTTTTGAATCTCATCTATGGCTGCCAAGTCTTTCATAATAAAATCATGTGATATCCTGGCTGAGATTCCCGATGCTCTGTGGAAAGCCACCCTGGGACTTGATCTCAGTTTCCAAGGGCGACTCTAATGCGCGGCCTCCTAAAATCCCAAGAGAACTCATGGCAATATTTCTCTGAGGTCAGTTTCAGAACTCAGTCTGTAAGGGGAATCACACCAGACTTCAAGCCCAGGTGGACCCAGTCATCTATTTCAACCACCACACAAATGACCACAATTAAAACCAAAACACTCCCACATGGCCCTCATCTTCTTCCATATAGACACTCATCATAACCTCTGGCTGGGGTTTTCCATGAGGGGCAAAGCTCACGACAGTGTCCAAAATAAGCTCCCTTACCCCTCATTTGCCTAAAATCAGGGTGGCCTGGACACCCTTCCTGTGAACCAGTAGTGATCAAATATGCCTGCCATTTGTACTGCCCAGCTTCTCCAATATGAGGCCTACTGACTGTTTGGTATAGATTTTTTATGTGAATTGGAGTCATGAGAAAACCCAAGCAATTACGGGCTAGCCTCTGCAGGGTTTTGAAGAACTCATTTGACCCAATGGATCCCTCTTCTCACTTGATGTAGGTCAGAAACCTTACAGAGGAAGGCGAGGGACTTCAACCACAATGACTGCCCTTTTGGCCATTTTGGTTTTGGAAGCACAAAAGGAATGTTTCTTTAGATCCATCAGGTGCTGAGAATCTAAGCCACAGCCTCACACAGGGCCAAGAGGCTGATTCAGACACATCCCTTTTGGAAGAAATTAAGCAAAGAGCCACAGGTGATGCCCATTCATTTCCATTTGAAAACTGTTTTCTTCAGGCTTCACAAAGGGTTGGCCTGAGGCAAAGACCTTCCTGACATTCAGGGCAACAGAACATTATGTAAGAAAAGGCCCAAAGCAGGGTTTCTCCACTGAGATTTTACTGGTCACACTGTTATCTGAGTTTTCTGAGATGCTCGCCATTCCCTTCAGCTATCCAGTACATGGCCATGTCACAGAGCTTGGAGGTGGTACATATCTTGGACTCAAAACCATGAGCCTGTTGTGGAGAGTGGCCAGAATTCAGGAAGAGTACAGGAACTTAGGAATATTGTAGGTGTTGCCCATCCATAAGGCAAGCCACAGTCCTTTCATAAATTGGGCAGGATGAATGCTGTTAAACTTTCTCCTGGAGAGGACAAATCCATTGATGCATTATCTTTTCTAATGTCTACAACCAGAGATACAGTGGGATACACAGATATAGAAACACTTGCCTTGTCAAACAACTTACTAGAAACAGTCCACTCAATACCAAACAAATAGCCTTTCCTACCTATCACGCCTTTCCTACTGTATCAACATACACTAGTTATTCATCACCCCCTGCCCCGGTTATTTTGCTGCAGTGGGACTGCTGCAGATGGTGGCCCATACAGGGAGCCCTGGGACACTTGGGGGTAAGTGACGAATAAAAGCTGCCCATCCATAGATAGGATGGGAGCAAATCTGCTCATCCCTAGGCAGATAGGGGGAGAGGAAAAACGGTCATTTCAAAAAATGGAGAAGATTGATACAGTATGATTGTGTCTTGTTTTATCTCAGTGTATTGTATTGTCTTTGTGATGAAAATAAGGAAGGGGTGAGAAGTAAATTGATAATGGAAAGAGGCACCCCAGTGGAAACAAGTGCAATTAGGGCATGTGTTGATGGAAGCCCAGGAAGTCTAATCAGAAAGAAAAAGAAAGTTAAGAAGAAGAAGGATTATCAGGAAAAAAGTTTCAGCAAAAGGCTGTTACTGAATACTTTTCGTTTCCGGAGTGTGTGTGAATAGGCGCCTCTGCTGCCACATGCTCAAGCCAGTCACTGTGCAGCAAGGGCTTTTCAAGCAGTGGCAGCCGGCAATTCCCCGCCCCCAGCCTGGGGAGCGGGGCCCCGTGGCAGTTTGAGTCCTGGACACTCCCCAGGGCCATCTGTGGCTGCCAGGATGCTACAGCCAGCCATAGATGCTACTGGCTCCCTGATGTTTGGTCATTTTCAATGCCAATAACTAAGCAACAATGGTTCTCCCACACCCGGAAGATAATAAATAATAAGCACTATTAAGGCTTTTTTCAAATGTAAAAAACCTTGAGATAATGTACTAAATTTTTCAGAAGGTTGTTTTCTTAGCACCTGGTGGAATACTATAGGATTTTCTTTAGCCAGTGGTAGGAGTTCCTGCCTTCATCCCAGTGCCGGTGAGGACAAGGGTGGAAGAATTTCCAGTGTTGCTGAAAACCAGAGGAGACTTCGGCTGAGAAACGGAGGAGACTTTGGATCAAGCTAGCTGCCTTCAGAACTTTCCTGGGCTGTGATTTAAGCTAGCTGCCTGCAGAATTTACATGGACTATGATTTAAGCTAGCTGCCTGCAGAACTTACCAGGACTGTGATTTAAGCTAGCTGCCCGCAGAACATACCTGGACTGTGGTTTACCTGAACTGTGAGTTAATCTATTGAGACACTGCTTTACCTGGACTGAGACAACAAACTGTAATCTATAACAAATTTTAACTCGGTGTCTTTGCTAACAGTGTCATTGCTGGTATTATTTCTCCAAGTGCTTCATCAATTGGCTTGTATTGTGACATTTTGTATCCTCCCTTTCTGTTTGTAGCAGGTTATTTATGGTGTTTCTGTAAAAACCACTGTGGTCTTTATTTAAATTAAATAAAAGGGGGAAATGTTAGAGTCTGTAAACATGTCAAAATAACACCTGGCATTTTGCCAGGGGAATGTTAGAGTGTGTAAACAAGTCTGGATGATGCCTAGCAAAATGCCAGAGGGAGTGGTTTGAGATGTAACAAAAGCGAGCCATTAAGTGTGGAGATTCCTGATTGGTTGACTGCAGTATCTAGTTTATGTTAATTAGATAACCTGGGTGGAATGTATAAATACCTCTATTGTCCTACAATAAATGGCTTCCACTCCTGCTATATCAACATACACATGTTATTCATAACCCCCACCCCCCGGTTATTTTGCTCCAACCGGACCGCGGCAGTATCTGCCAAGTCAGAAACCTCTCAAGTATGAACATGTGATACCAGGTAGGATTCTATATGTGCATATAAAAATACATGTGCTGAATAGGCTGCACAAAAAGGGAGAGAGGAATTCACATATTTGTTAACTTTAAAAACACATGGAGAACTATTTTAATTAAAAATTGACTAGATTTATAACTCCTACCCTATATAATGCAAAAGGCAAGTCCAACTATACAACATGACTCCTCTGAACTGCTTGTATTTCTATTTTGTTTGGGTTATTAATCTCCATCATATTAGGATTAGTAGTCAGAGTCTAGTAGGGTATGGGTTAGTGTCCAAAATAAGCTCCCTTGCCCCTCATTTGCCTAAAGTCATGGTGGCCTGGACACCCTGCATGTGAACCAGGAGTGATAAAATAGGACTGCAGTTAATACAGCTCTGCTTCTCCAATTTGAGGCCTACTGAGTGTCAGGTAACAATTCTTTATGTGATTTGGAGTCATGAGAAAACACAACCACTTCTTCAGGGCATTGAAGAATTCATTTGAACCAAAGGATTCCTATTCTCACTTGATGTAGGTCAGAAACCTAACAAAGGAACGCAAGAGACTTCATTCACCATAACAGATCTTTTTGCCATTTTGGTTATGGATGCACACATGGGATCTTTCTTTAGATCCATGAGGTGCTGAGAATCTAAGCCACAACCGCACACAGGGCCAAGAGGCTGATTCAGACACATCCCTTTACAAAGAAATTAAGCAAAGAGCCACAGGTGATGCCCTTTCATTTCCATTTGAAAACTGTTTTCTTCAGGCTTAACAAAGGGGTGGGCTGAGGGAAAGAACTTCCTGACATTCAGGGCAACAGAAATATAGGTAAGAGAATGGCCAAAGCAGGATTTCTCCACTGAGGCTTTCCTGGTCACACTGATATCTGAGTTTTCTGTGATTCTCCCATTCCATTCAGCTGTCCAGTACATGGCCATGGCACAGAGCTTGGAGGTGGTATATATCTTGGACACAAAACCATGAGCCTATTCTGGAGAGTGGCCAGAATTCAGGAAGAAAACAGGAACTTAGGAAGATAGTAGGTGTTCCCCATCCATAAGACACACCGCAGTCCATCCATCAGTTGAGCAGGATGAATGCTGGGAAGCTTTCTACTAGACAGGATGCATCCATTGGTGCATTCTGTTTTTTAATGTCCAAAACCACGTACACAGTGGGATACACCGAACTAGAATCACTCACCTTGTCAAACGATTTACTAGAAACAGTCCATTCCAAACCAAACAAACCACCTTTCCTACCTATTTTCAGAACATGAGACAAAACCACAAACTCACACCCACACCCACAAAGGCATCTCCTTCCCACAAGTAAGTCTCTGACTCTCCAGTGTGTCCTCTGTCTGTTGAGCCAAACTATGTTCCCCGAAATGGCCAGTCCTGTCTCAGTTCTGGTTGCCTTGGCCAACTCTGTGAAGTTGTCAGGATCCAGTGGTGAGCCACTACCTGCTTTCTCAGGAAAGACCCTCTTCATATCTGTCCTGGCATTTGGCCATTCTCTCAGCAGTAGGTACCAAGAAAGACTGACTCTGTCCTTGGTAAATCCAAACAACTGAGCCCAGTGGGAGTGGGACTGGGACTGGCTCTGGGTGTCTGGCATCTTGGATCCCAATTTCAGAGAGTTCCAATACCAAGGAAGTGAGGTAGGACACTTCCTTCAAGAACTGAATGAGTTCACTCCCTTGGCAACCACTTTGTCCTAACAGTTGGTTCCAAGGGTCCCATGAGATAGAGGCTGCCCCTACTTCCTGTGACACTTTCGCAAGTTAGAATGGTATATCAACCATAGGCACCCGGGAACATCTCTCAACAAAGGCCTGGTTTGGTCCACCTTCTCTACATTTAGAATAGAGAGACTGATTCAGACACGACCCTTCATCCTGACCAGGTGGTTTGCCATGCAAGGTGACTTTTGCTCTCTCAACTCCTTCATAGCTGCCTACATCTTCTCCAGGTATCATTTCTGCATGGACCTTTGAGGTTCTCAGCAGGTTTAAGATGACCTACATTCCTGTATTGTAAAAACAACTCTGTCCCTGCTCTTCTGTAAACTTAGATTGAGGGAAGAGTGTATGGTTAGGGTTAATAAAAGGTTCGATTTGGGTTAAGAATCATTCTGCAGGATGAATAATTGTATTGGGAACCTGTAATATTTACAAGAATGTAAAAGTGAAATATTAGAATGAAAACAGAAATCTAGGTAAGATTTGAAGCCCAGAAGGGTATTGGGCCCTTGATTGGGATACTTAGCTTTGAATTATGTTCTGCAGAGATGTCTCAGATAAATCGATGTACAATGGCATAGGACCTTGTACCTTGGATGATGGAATGTCGAAGAGAACTTCTAGTCAAAAAGGGATACTCGGTATTATTTGAAAGATAGTCAGTAGGTTTAGAAAGCAGAGAGAGTGTAGGATTTAAACAAAAAGTTCTTTAGCAATAGGGTTTCGGGTAGAGAGTGAATGAAAATGTGAGCACATGTGAAGAGTCAGTCACAATGATAAACTGTGGAAAATATGTAGGAAAGCAGATATTAATAGAGACATTAGTAAATCAGGCAAATGATAAAGTGATTGATAGGATTAGACATTTTCAACAGGCTTGAGGTAAAATATATAATCTTAGGAAGAAACAAATATGTAGTGACCAATAGGATTCACATTTGAGAGCGTTAGGCAACCTGGACATGGATGTTTTTAGTAATGCATACTCACTTTCCATTAAGGCTTTGGTAAAATCATAAGTGTGAACTTTGCTTTTTGTGTCCAGAAAATTACTGTGATAAAATGTATATGTAGATCAGATGACATAAGTATTTATTCCACCGTTTCTGGGAGCAATATTTTGAAGATATATAAATTAGTACTGGCGTTACAAATGGGTGTACCCTGTGTCTAGGAATTATAGAGATAATGCATGAATAGACAAAACTTTGATTAAACAATGTAACAAGTTCTAAATTTAAATAATGGATTGAATTGAATCTGAAAATATACAGGAAATCTTATATTGATATGCAATCATTCAATCCAACCAGGTATCCATCTTATTTTAATATTAGGCTTATGGATTATCATAAAGAGTGTGTGAATTTTGTTTCAAAGGTGATTATGGATTTCAGAAATAATGAGTTTGGAAAGAAGTCTCATGAAGAGACCAGACAAGAAACCTGGAGGAATACAAGAGTTTTGAATAAGGAAGTTATTGAAAGCGAAACAAATGCCTATAAATTTGTGAACTTGTTAATGAAATATATATCCTATGATGTGCATAAACTGAAGAAATTATAATGTACCAGTTTTGTTAAAAAATGAACGTCAAAATACACATCATGTCCCATAGGAATCTACAAGCATTGATGTTAAACTGGGACAGTTACTGTAGAAATATTTGGATTTGTATGCACCATTCACTGAAGTTTGTTTTTAGTACTAGGAAACAAATATGTATTTCAGGTGGATGAATATTTTTGAAAATAATCTTGTGAAAAGTTGATTATAAATCCACATACATGTACATGAATGAATTTAGGGAGTATATAATAAGACACATATGTTTCATATTTTCAAAAATCTGGAGAGTGTATATCTATCTATCT